>NW_027069734.1:654082-920337 GCF_002906115.3 Quercus suber
TTTATTTAGATTTTTATTTTTTTTTTATTTTTTGGTAATTACAAAAAATAGTTTTTTTTTTTTTTTTTTTTTTTTTTTTTTTTTTTTTTTTTTTGGTGGTAAACCTTTGTACCTTATCAATTCATCTGAATAGGAAAATAAAATTTTGCCTCTATCTCCATTCTCTATAAATGGTCTGTCGTCTGCTATATACTAATACGATGGCCACATTTTGAATTTGTTCTTAAATAAAACAAATTGGGTACAAACCCAAACACCACACGCACCCTCATTAGATACTCTTTAAGCTCGTCCTTCACACCCTCACTTACATAGCCACTCTGATCAGTCTGGACTCTGGAGACCCTTCATTTCACGTATTCAGAGAGAGAGAGAGAGAGATATAGAGAGATAGGCCATGGAAGCTAGAAACCTGCTCCGCTTTCTGGTTCTTTTTCTCAGTATCGGTCTTGTCCTTATCTTCACCTGGGTTCACCTACCGTCTACACCACCCAACCCGACTGAGCTTCTCGACTGCACCACCAACTCACCATGGTGCACCTCCAAGAACCGCTTCCAACCCAAACAACCCAACCTCCTCAAAAAGTCACCGAAACCCACGCGCCGCCACAACCACGCCTCTGACAAACCTCACCACCCTCTAGACCCCCTGACCATCCAGGAAATCAACGAACTCCGCTCCATCCTCACCTCCCACGCGCTCTTCAAGTCGTCAAGCTACGCGCTCCACTCCATCGAACTTGAAGAGCCCGAGAAACCCCTTGTCCTGAAGTGGAAAAAAGGCGACCCCTTGTTACCCAGAAAGGCCACCGTGGTCGCACGTGTGGACGGCAAGTCACACGTGTTAACTGTCCACCTCGGCACCCAAGAAGTCACCGTACACGAAACCAGCTCTCACTCCGGTTACCCCACGATGACTATCGAGGACATGACCGCTGCCACGCTGGCACCACTCGCTAACGCGGACTTCAACCGCACGATCATACAGCGTGGGGTTGATCTAACGGACCTCGCTTGTTTGCCGATTTCGACCGGTTGGTACGGCGAGTCCGAGGAAACCAGGAGGTTGATTAAGGTACAGTGCTATTCCATGAAGGGCACTGCAAACTTTTACATGAGACCAATCGAAGGGTTGACTGTGCTCGTTGACTTAGACACGAAACAAGTGGTGGAGATTTCAGACAAAGGCAAGAACATACCGATTCCAAAATCGGGAAACACAGATTACCGTTACTCAGCTCAGGAGCTCCATCAAGTAATAAACTTATTCAACCCGATATCCATTGAGCAACCCAAGGGTCCGAGTTTTACCATCGAAGATGAGCACTTGGTGAAATGGGCAAACTGGGAATTTCACCTGAAACCCGATGCAAGAGCGGGTGTGATAGTTTCTCGGGCCAAGGTCCGAGACCCGGATACAGGGGAGCTCAGAAATGTGGTGTACAAAGGTTTCACATCTGAGTTGTTTGTGCCTTACATGGACCCCACTGATGCATGGTACTTTAAAACGTATATGGATGCTGGCGAATACGGGTTCGGGTTGCAAGCCATGGCACTTGACCCGCTTAATGATTGTCCGCGGAACGCGTATTATATGGACGGTGTGTTTGTGGCAGCTGATGGAACACCGTACGTCCGATCAAACATGATTTGTGTGTTCGAGAAATATGCGGGTGATATTGGATGGCGTCACTCAGAGAGTCCCATCACTGGCATGGAGGTGAGTATTTTTTAACATACTCAGATGCATGTAAAAATTATTGACATAATTTTGATTGAGCATCAATTATATAATATATGTAATACCAGTAATTAAGAAAAAAAATAGTGAATTTTATTTATTTATTTTATATTATCAGATTTATGGATGGCGAATTGGTTAAAAACAAGTCTATTTGGATGAAAAATATATGAGCCATTGGATAATAATCATTTTTTGGTATTTTGGTGTCACACTAATGGTCATCTCAACTTTGTTTTGTTTTGCTTAATTTCTTTTGGCAGATTAGAGAAGCAAGGCCGAAGGTGACGTTGGTGGTTAGAATGGCAGCATCGGTCGCGAACTATGATTATATTGTTGATTGGGAGTTCCAAACTGATGGGCTAATCAGAATTAAGGTTAGTGATTAATTATTAGTTTAAATAATCTTATTGTAAAAGAATAGTATGAAAGTGCACCATGTTATGCTGGTCTATGGTATGAAGGCTCTTAATCAAATTTAGTTTAGTTTCTAATTGAAATTAATAAATTAACATTTTTTAATAGAAAATGGAAGAAAGAATATATTTATATAACGACAAAAGTTGGTAGCAAAAAAGCATATTACATCTGGAATGATTTGAATCTTTCTTGAATCAATTGTTTGCATCGACTTCCTTTATGTGTATACACAGCTAATTTACTATTATCTTGGATTCCTTTGTGACACTTTCCATGAATCTTTTTCCTTTTCTTTTCTTTTGTTTTTTTCAACAGAGAAAAATCCTAACCATATCTTCCTGTTTTATTAGCAAGTGGATGATTTTGAGGTTGTATATTTTCAACTTTTTCTGTCACTATATAGCTTGTGAGCAGAGCTTATCACAATTAATGTTCACAGGTTGGACTTAGCGGTATTTTGATGGTGAAAGGTACCACCTACGACAACATAAACCAGATTTCCAACCAAGAAAATCTATATGGTACCCTTTTGTCCGAAAATGTTATAGGTGTTATCCATGACCACTACATCACATTCTATCTAGATATGGATATCGATGGCTCAGATAATTCCTTTGTTAATGTAAACATTAAGAAGCAGCAGACCTCACCCGGTGAGTCACCTAGGAGGAGCTACTTGAAAGCCATAAGAAATGTGGCTAAGACAGAGAAGGATGCACAAATTAAGCTTAAACTCTATGACCCGTCCGAGTTCCACGTGATTAACCCGTCAAAGAAGACACGGGTTGGGAACCCGGTTGGATATAAGGTGGTTCCTGGTGGCACAGCTGCTAGTATGCTTGATCTTGATGACCCTCCCCAGAAGCGTGGTGCCTTTACAAACAACCAAATATGGGTCACTCCCTATAACCAGAGTGAGCAATGGGCAGGCGGGTTGTTTGTTTACCAGAGCCAAGGTGAAGACACTCTTGCAACATGGTCCGAAAGGTATGTTTCTTTGAAAAATTAAACTCCCAGAACTTAGTTTAGTTTGTAACAAGTATGGGTTTTGAAATGAATCAAAGAGCAAAAAGGTCACGTGATTGCCTTCTTGTGGTGTAGTATGTATTTCATACATTGGAAAAGTCATGCGATTGCCTTATTAGGGTGAAAAAAGTATCTCATATATCTCATATATGTATTATCGCCCTTGAAATCCACGCAGTTGTGAAAACATAAAATGTGAAAAGAGAGGATAAACATATATCAATGCATGGAATAATTACTGGTTGTGGTGGTCTAGATTTCGGTTTGATGTTTTAACTTCACCTTTAAAAAATAAAAGTCACGCCTTTTTCATTGACTTCTTGCAGTATGATATGACATTCTTCCATTACAATTCAATGGCAAATGTAGCGTGCTTTGAATTTCATGTAACTTGAAAATGTTGATGCTATAGTACATTGTTTTTCTCAATTCAGCTTGACAATTGAATATTTCAATTAGCTAAAATAATCTTATTATTGGGTTGAATTGTGCAGGGATAGACCAATTGAAAATAAGGACATTGTGCTATGGTACACGCTAGGCTTCCATCATATACCATGTCAAGAGGATTTCCCTATAATGCCAACAGTTTCATCAAGCTTTGATCTAAAGCCCGTCAATTTCTTTGAGAGCAACCCTATTCTTCGGATCCCACCTAATCTTGAGAAGGACCTCCCTGTTTGCGAGCCTGCTGATTCAGTTTGAAGAAGTATTCCTACTCCTTCATTATAGGGTCTGCAAATATGATGCAGCATAGTTGTACCTTAATCCATATACATATGTACATATTTTCAAAGTTTGATGAACAAATGGTTTTTGAAGGAAATAAGAGTTTTTGAAAATTTCAGAAATAAATTACAAATGGCATAGAAGGGATGAGACATATGTGAAAAGTTACAAACGACAAAGTGTTCGTAAAATAACATGATTAACAGTGATTGATGATGTGACAATCCCCACTTAAAAGTGATAGGAGTGAGAGTGATAAATACAATAGTTTTCAAATTAAAGGAAGTTAGCATATGAATAGAGAAGACGATAATACAATGGATAAGTGTTCTAGAGGATCAAAGATGATGCCCCCATGGTAAAGGTAACTACAATTAACTATCATTAACTATAGAAGTTTCAGGTATAAATAGTAGTTAACATTTCAAGCAAAAGACACATTCTCAGATTGATTATTCTTATTAAATTTTTTTTTATATTTAAATATAAGATAAAAATTTTACTTTAATTTAATCTAAGTGTATATGTGTGTGAAGTGACCACTGCATTAAGTATTTATATTTGTGAACTGATTACCGCATTAAGGGTGTGTGGTGGTTATTATCTTTACTCTTATTATCTTTAGTTTATGACATGCAAGCAACTGAGGCAAGTAAGTACTTCCGTTTCCATTACTAATTGTAGCTATTGTAGTTACTTTTGTTTGCATTGTTACTTTATTATGTTTGAATGGTAGTGTTTCTGTTTAATTACTCCCTTGATATATAATCTCCCTAGCATAATAAGCATTATCTTAATTTTATTTCCCGATGGCATTTAGCATCGATACCGCATTAAGTATTTATATTTGTGAACTGATTACCGCATTAAGGGTGTGTGGTGGTTATTATCTTTACTCTTATTATCTTTAGTTTATGACATGCAAGCAACTGAGGCAAGTAAGTACTTCCGTTTCCATTACTAATTGTAGCTATTGTAGTTACTTTTGTTTGCATTGTTACTTTATTATGTTTGAATGGTAGTGTTTCTGTTTAATTACTCCCTTGATATATAATCTCCCTAGCATAATAAGCATTATCTTAATTTTATTTCCCGATGGCATTTAGCATCGATACGGTTTGTTATACCGTTATAGTATTGATCACTTTTGTTTGTAGTTAAGAAACTCATTAATTGCTCCACATTTGTTTCCCTTATCTAACATCGATGTATCGGTGTTTCCTTGCAAACACAGCACCCAAAAGCCACGACAGAATACCCTTATACTTGACTTCTCTCTGTTCTTGCCAAACTTTACCTCCTTAAGCTTTGATTGTAATGGGTCGGAGTCCTTTGAAAGCTTGGGTTGCTAGGTTAGGCCACCCAAGTTAGGCATATTCACCTTGCGAATTGGATATGATTGTGTGTTGTGGCTTGTTTGCGGTAGACTCTTGAAACCGCCGAGTTCTTTCTTGGACTTGGATCCCTTTCTATTATGCCATGTTGAGCTCTCTAAGTGGCATGAATTTGTCTAGTTTTCCTAGTTTTATTTATTTATTTATTTATTTTATTGGCTTGGGCCATTATGGGCTATTGGTAGGGTCATATTATGGCAAATTTAGGGTTATTCTTTTTGCGGAGTTCCTTCTATTTTTCCTTTTGCTGGTCTTATTGGCCGTTGTTTTAGTTTGGGCTTTGTCCCCTCATGGGCCCACATGATTTGGACTTTTCATGGGCTTAGGCTCATTGTAGCTCGTGGAAATATTAGGGTCGGAACACAAATCATTATTCTAATTTATATTTTTATAATTGATTTTAAATTCTATTCTATATTTAAACACTTCAATATAATCTTCTTTTGTGTCATATATTTTTCTAAATGGTAGAGTAGATAGTTCCATATACAAATGCAACTAGTCGCTAACCCGTACTATGCATAGAAACCTACCTATTTGTGTTGTAAACTAAAATAAAATTAAATTGATTACGAAACTATATCATTGCATGAATTTCTTTTGTTTAATTTCAATTTGTGTTACAATTTGATGAAGAAGCCATTGCTTGAATGTGTAATGACTTATAAAAAAATTTGATGACGTTGCAAAAAAGTAACTAATAAATTCAGATATTAAAGAATATTGGAATTAAAGAATAATTCAAAAAAATATTAAAAAAGTCAAAAGATTAACTGCTTAGAAATTATTGAAATAAAACAGAATGTATATAATTACACAATAGAGAAATATAATAGAAAGATAAGTTACATTCAAAAACATTATCCATGGTTATAACTATTGAAATCTGCTAGAAAAGTTTCAGATATTGCAAAAAAAAGAACCCCAAAAAATGCCGATGTCAAAAATTACAAAAGGCAAAAAATATTAAAGAAACAAAAGATTCAAAACCTACAAATTATATATATATATATATATATAATATGTGTGTGTGTGTGTGTGATTACACAACAGAGAAATATAAGAGAAAGATATGTTACCCTCAAAAGAATAATTCATGGCTATAGTCATTGAAATTTGCCAAATAGTTTTAGATATTGCAAGAAAGTAACTCAAAAATTCAAATGTTCAAACTTTCGAAAAGCCAAAAATTATTAAAGACTCATAAGATTCACTTCCTATAAACTATTGAAACAAAACAAAATATATATGATTACACAATAGAAAAATATAAGAGAAAAATTGATTACCTTCAAAAGAATAAATTATCAAAATTTGCCAAATGTGTTTAAATATTGCAAAAACTAAAGCAAAAATTTAGATGTTAAAACTTCCAAAATGCCATATATATATATATATATAAAGAATTAGAAGATTTAAAGCCTAGAAGTTATTGAAACAATTCAAAAAATATAGGACTATTCAAAAGAGAAATATAAGAGAAAAGAAAGTACATGAACTCATAAAACAATTAGTTTTAATGGTCTAAACTTTAAACCATAAAAAAAAAAAATCATAAACAATTATAAGTGTAGGATTTGGTGGTTTATGGTTGTATAAAAAGATATACCAAGATCACTTTTTAAAAAGTACATGAAAAACTATAAAACAGACTCCTTTTTTTTTTTTTTTTTTTTTTTAAAATTTTCCACCCAATATTAGGTTGTGTTCCTAGCTACCCTGCAAAAACAAAAGGAAAAAGGAAAGAAAAAAGAAAAAGAAAAAAACCATGAAAAACCATAAAACAATAAGTTTTAATGGGTCTAAGCTTTAAACAATGAACAAAAAAATAATCATAAATAATCATGGATGCGGAGTTTGGTGGTTTATGATTGTATATTTATAAAGCCCTGGCTTGATTAAAAAAAAAAAAAAGGAAAAAAGAACCGAATTCATGAACAAAACTAACCGGTCATATATGTAAACACCATAAGCTAACAAAACAATTAAATATACAAATAAAACTAATAATAAATAATTGAACACTCACACAAAGGCCAGAGTGGTGAAAAGATTTGTCTTCATATTTGTTTGAATCTTTGAGAGAGATTATAAACTTTATATTCAAAGAAGCTTATTTATAAGCCAAAGATTAAAAAGAAAAGAGACGCAAGGGAAGAGAGCACATATTTAGGGTTTTTGTGTTTTACGCTTTTACTGACTTAAGTTTGCAGTGCTAACGTATTATTGGTTTTTTCTTTTAACTAGTCGCTAACCCGTGCGATGCACAAGATTCTTTAAAAAGAAAAAAACAATATTGCAATTATCATTTGCTGGACTAAATCAGAATGTCTCAAGACTCACTAATCAAATAATACAACTAAATGGAGAAGACTCAAGCATAACATAAAATCTTCACTAATTCAAATATTAAACATTGTCAAACCTAGTACACAATATGCTTGTGCCAATAAAAGAAATCATGTATATTAGCTTCATAAAAATACATACATGCTGAAAAGATTAAACAAATAAGCAAATTGCAATAATGATCGCAATCTTATTTTCATAATAAATAAATAGAATATAGTTACTAATGTCAAATTCTTTTGCTATGACTCAAAAAGAGTAGAGAAAGAACATAATACAACAAATTTGCATTATATAGAAGAATAGATCATATATTTATTTACATAAAACATTGAGTTCTATAATTGTTATTTAGAACAGAGAAAACAAGTATTTGACCTCACGCCACATGGAGAGAGAAAGAGAGTAAGGAAGCTTTTACAAATTTGAATCAAAAGAGGATGTTCATAGCATCTTGATTTTGCTCCTTCAATCCCAATTTTGCAAAGCTCACAAAAAACCAATAGGAAATTGGTTGTCAATTGAACTGAAGGTGAAACAAAGAGAAAACAAATCTCTCCATTTACTTTTAATAGCTTACCATCATTAGGAGCGGAGACAAAGGAGAAGGTGCACTAAAGGCGAAGCATAGAGACTGGAGAGAGAAATAGATGAGAAGCTAAGGTTTTCCTTTTTTTTCTTCTTCTTTTCTTCTTTTTTTTTTTTTTTTTTTTTTTTTTTTTTGTGTGATAGGAAGGGGCTATGGTTTTTGATTTGAGGGTTTTCTGCGTATTAGTGTTATCATGGGAAATTTTAGCACAGCTCCAAAATAAGTTTTAATAAACCATCTCTTTTAACTGATTTTTTTTAACCAAAAAGAATTGTTGAAATAAACAGAGTATTTATAGGAAGATTTATAAATAGTAAACAGATGCAGGACATGACTAATCTATTCTAGAACAAAAATTAAAGCATGATGGCATTAAAGTTAGATAAGTTTGACTTGTATAAAGAGAACATGAATCTTCACATTCCCAACCATGTCTCTTGTGCTAAGATACCATAGATACTGTTTTTTCAAGATCATGAACAGACTTTGCCAATAAAGCCTTCTCCACGTTAAACCCTTTTGCTTTGCCTTGAAATAGTTCTTAGAAGTTAAGTAGACATTAAACATAAGTGATTCCCAATTTAAAAATTAAGCATAAGTTATTACACTTGAATGGTGGCCAACACAATTCAAAGCATACCACATCAATGATTATGTTTGTTCAACATTAAAACAATGCTAGAATGGAGGGGCATAAAGCATTTGAACCAAAATAGACAGAAGATTGAAAGCAATCACCAACCTTATTAGATCTTAGAATATCTATCAATCCACCAGTGAACTTCTAACCAATGGCCATGTGATAAGGAAAGGACCTTGTAGCCTCCTTTAAGTCAAATGGATTGTGTATGCACGTGGCAGCTGTAAGTGGTGTATTCTCTCTAGCTTCTACCAAGTACTTCGTCAACATGTTTGCACCATATTCCCAGCCAATGGCCATCAATATAATCCATGGCCTTGCCTTATTGATGAACTGTATAGCTGTGGAGATATCATCGCTGTCAGCAGCTGTAAATAACTTGCAGAAAATAGAATAGTAAAGAAGCTCCTACTATTAGCACATTCAAAAGAAACCTGTATTAGATGATTCTCCTATCCATGAACCTGAGCATGAGATTGATTAAAATTTACCATGAAAACAACTACTTTGAAGTAAAAGCGGCAAGGTTTCCTCCCATGCCCACACCACTGAATTTTTAAAAAAAAAAATTAAAAAAATGGTCAGTCCTAATTCACCCCACACATTTGGAATGCGATCCCTCATTGCTGGATGTGGTGAAATGAAAAACCATGTAAAGTATATGTCATGGTAAGAACATGGAAAGACATACTTACAAAGATGCCCTTAAATCAATGTCATATTAGTGAAGTTAAAATTTTCTTAACAGTGACTTATGAACAATTATGAAGCATATATAAATCATTAAACAATTTTTTTTTAAAATCAATTACATAGATAACAAATACTCACAAAGCCTTGGCAGCTTCTCAAAATTATCAAAGGAAATAAAAACTCAATCACATAGCCTTGGCTATATTTGTCTGTAAGGTTGAATTTATTCAATCATGTATTGACTTTATTCCATGCCAAATATTCTTGTAATTTAGCAATTAGATACCCTGTATTTAGGTGGGATATATATAAGGGTAGTGTGTGAGAGAGTGTAAAGAAAACTCAAGATGTGTGTAATTCAAAGGAGTCTCGCGATTGGCTCACGATTGGCAAGTCGCTAGAATGACACACGTGTGAAGCATGCAGGGGAGTTGAAGGGTCATGACAGCTAGAGCATTACAGGACAAAACTTTCAGTCTGGCCAGGCAGTTAGCTCGTGACTCAGACTCGCGACTCGTTCCAGTTGCGAGGTTGAGTTTACAGAATGCCTTGTTTGATGAAAACTGACTTTTCGCATTCTTCATACACACTACTATAAATACCCTTATATCCACGAAATGTAGATAGCTTCCAAAAAAAATTTTGAGAGAGAAACCCTAGAGAAAAACAAGATTGACTTATCCACAATCTTTATCATTTGATTCTCCAAATTCCTCTACTCTCACCCTCTCCATTGACATATCCTTAAGAGGTATATTTGCCAAATCCTTATCTCACCATACCCATATAAGTGAGGAGGTGTTTTGGTGCTTGGAAAGCAGTTCAGAGAGGATCAATTCATTTGGTTGATGCAATGAGCTTATTGCGGGATCTGGTAAGCTAGAGAAGACAAGGTTTGGTGTAACCCTGTTGGAGTAAGAAGCTTGGAGGGCTTAGGTGCACTGGGTAGATTAGGCTTGGAGGTTCTTCTGCTATTCATGTATCTCAACTTCAATCTCTAGTGGATTATTGATCGCTTGGAGGGGGCGGAGAGGTTTTTCGCTGAGTACTTCGGTTTCCTCTTCGATAACACATCGTCGTGTTATCTTTGTGTTTGCATATCTTTTTCCTTTCTTTACCTTTTAATTGCTATTGTGTTTGTAATTAATTATGGTTTAGAGTGTGTTACCAATTTGGCTATAGCTTATATTTCATATTCCGCACATATATTGTTTGATTATAAGCTTATGTTGGTATTTTTGTATTTGGGGGTCTAAACATTCATTGGTGTTTTATACGCGATTTGAACTTTCAATTGGTATTAGAGCGGGTTCAACTGATGCATTTGTTGTGGTTTAATTACCTTAGTGCGATCCTAGACCCCTTTTGAGATGGATCGATCTCAATCTTTTAATGCTCCTCCATACTTTGATGGGAGCAACTATGCATTTTGGAAAGTCCGTATAAGGGAATTTTTATATTCCATTGATGAAAGTGTTTGGAATACTGTAGATATAGGATGGACTAGGTTGGAGGCCGCCAAATCTGAATGGGATAAGGCAGTCCTTGCGGCAGCTAATGCTAATAGCAAGGCTTTAAATGCTATTTTCTGTGGTGTTTTTCTTGATGAGTTTCACAAGATTTCTCATGTTACAATTGCCAAGGAGGTGTGGCAAATCTTGGAGTCGACCTATAAAGGCACCAAAAAGGTGAAGGACACCAAGTTACAAATGCTAACCACACGCTTTGAAGAGCTGAAGATGAGTGAAGACGAGTCATTCGACTCATTTTATGGGAAGCTAAATAAGGTGGTAATTGGGAAATTTAACTTGGGAGAAAATACGGAGGACTCCAAGATTGTGAGAAAAATTCTACGATCATTATTGGAGAGATTCCATGCAAAGGTTACTGCCATTGAAGAGAGCAAGGACTTTGACGAAAAAGAAAGAAGAAAGAAGCAACGATGCAAAACCTAGCAAACTAGAGAAGTAACAACGAAGCAACCCAGGCAGCGAAAGCTCCAGGTGATGGCGATGAAGGCTTTAGGCGAGGGAAATCGGATCGGACTTAATATGGGTGTGGTTTCTCGCCGCCGCTTCGGTGATGTCGTTGCCGCCCTAGTGGAGGAGAAGAACATGTTGGAGTTCTAGAGAAGAAGAAGAGCTAGAGGAGAAGATCTGATCCAATCAGGTATTTGTTTTGGGTTTTGTGTTTGGTTTTGTTCATGGGTTTTTGGGGCATGGAAGTGAAGAGTGGGATGGCAAGAACTTAGATCTGGAGAAAGTAAAAAAAGGAAGGAAGAACAAGAAAGTGAAGTCTCTGATCAATTCTTGAAGCAAAACGAAATCATGTCCTATGAACTCAATTTCTATATAATAGAACTCGAGTCCCTTAGACTCAAGTTCTACCTCTACGTGGACAAATTTCCACGTCAGCTATAGCACGATATTGAAATAATTTTATCGATTAATACATCCCATCCACGTGTAAAGTCACCATTAATGGCAGAGCAATAATGCTCACCAACGGCTACACTACTGTTCAATTACTAGCTTTTATTTTTTTCCCTCATTTCTCTATAATTTTCTCTTTCCCTTACCATTATTTTTCAGCCTCAATTGTTCTCTATTTTCCAGCTTCCTCCATTGTTCTCTATTTACCTTACCATTATTTTTTTCCCCCTCATTTCTCTCTTACAACGTGAACTCAAATATTTAACCCATGAGACTGAACATGCAACAGATCAATCGGGGAATAAAAATCACCAGACTCATCGTCACAAAACCCAATTATGACACAACAGACCCTTCATTCATCATTAGCCAAGCAAAATATTTCAAAAAACATAGAGAGGGAGATAGATTGGAAAATTTTATTTATTTTTATTAAAATGCTGATGTGTAATTTTTTAAAAGCCAAAATAAAATTTATTATTATTATTATTATTTTATTAGCCACTTCAGCATTTTTTATATAAACAGTGCACTTCGTCTGCCACATAGGAATTTTATGTTAGTGAGCTGACGGCAAGAACCAAAATGGATATGATTTTTCATTTTCAGGGACTTAGGTAGGCACGACTAAAAGTTAAGGATCAAAACAATAATTGACCCAAAATGTAGGGACCAAAAGTAAATTTTCACATATCTTGTTTTAAAGGAATTAATAGGTAATAATTAGAAGGAATTTGTTAGGACATATATGTTTTCACTTGTTAAGAACATATGTCACTTATTTATGTAAATTGGCTAATCCTTTGACAAAACGCACTCTACTTGTAATTGGGTAGTTCTAGGTGTTTTTAATACTTCAAGAAACAAGGTTTCAAGGTCAAGTGTTGAAGTCATCAAGTCTGTTCAAGAAAAAGCAAGCTGAAGTGAAATTTCATTAAAGCTAGACACCTTCTCGACAGCTACCTCAACACCTGCTATCTGTTGAGATTTAAAAACTCAGATTTCCAATCTAATTTTCTTGGGATCCATGAATATGTTTTTGGGCCTTCTTTTCTTCTAACCCTAAACATATAAAAGGATTGTTTTAAGAGCCGTCAAGTGTGACACAAGTTGCAAAATCATTGAGCAATCTCTGTTCAAGCAAATTGTGATCAAAAGACGAAGTTCTTGACCTAGTTTATCTTCCTTCAAGAATTTGCTGTGTATTTGCACCGTAGGGTTTTGTAACCAAGCATCTTCCTGCTATTCATCATAAAGGATGAACTGAAGAACTTTGCAGCCAACCTTTCTTCCTAAGTTGGTGTTCTGAAGTCGCGTACTGGGATTCGCGCATTGGTTAATCACGTACTTGGGAGCCATGCATCAAAGGTGGGAACTGTCGCTACAAATCAAGTCCAATTGGGTATTGGGGTAAGGGTTCAACTGTAAGTTGGTAAGGTACTTGGGATTCCTTTACTTGTAACCGCTTGATTTGATAATGAACGGTTTTAGACCCCTTAAACAACCAGATTGCGTAGCCTAGATTAATTAGCCAAGTTGTTACTTAGTCAAATTAAGCAATTCTAGGTTAAAACAATCCAAACAATCATATCAAGAATATAAAGCAGCGGAAAATAAATAACACAATATATGATCACCCAGGAAACCACACGGTAAAAACCTGGGGAGGATTTGACCCACCGATCCTCAAGGCTAACCTGAATTCACTATGAAAGAATTGAAGTTCGTACAAAAGGACTACAAGCTCCCCGCTCGACTTCCTAATGCTACCCACCAGTAGAACTTCCTGACACGACCACGCGCAGGCTCCGAATCCACGGACTACTTCTTACTTGAATTCTTCAATCAGCTACAAGCTCCCCGCTTGCTTTTCTTTTAAGTTCCAATGGTTGCAACAGTAATGATCTTCAAGATGTTGAAATCATCTCCACCATGAAAACCCTAAGTTTTGTGTAAAGGAAAGCTCCTCAAAGATCTCACATGAGATTCACACAAAACAGCAATGTATGAGCAACAATACAATATGGACAACCTTCAAAAACGTGGCTAGGGTTTATTTATATACCTAGGGTAAAAACATAAAACCCTAAACGTTTAATGAAGTAGGGCTGAGTTGGAAATTTTGCAGAAAATTCAACCTGTGCGACTTTCGATCGATCGAGTCTATTCTTCGATCGATCGAGCCAGGCCGAGAGTCCCAAGTACTTCTGCAGCCACTCGATTCCAACTTTACAATATTAAACCAACTTTGAGCAAGTCTACATAAGACTAAATACAATGTTTTGATCATGGTTTGCCAACATTACAAATTAGAGTTCTAAATACATAAAATCCTAAGACCTTAGAACCTAACAGATAATAGTGGAGTTTCAGGAGTGGTGACTTGAAAATCACCCGGTGGGGTTTTTGCCGCGAGGTTTTTCCCCATTCGTAAACAAATCACCGTGTCATTTAATTTTCGCTGCATTTTTAGTTTTTGGTGATTTGTTTGTGCTTCCACACAATTGCATGATAAATTGATTAATTAAAAACTTGGCTAATTAATTAATTAGTTTTATCACAAGGGGTCATTCAGTTTGTGGCCTATCAAGTGGTATCAGAGCAGGCATACTCTGATTAGGTTTAATCTTTGCTGTGTTGATCCATTGACCCCTGTTGTCATGGCTATAACTGGCTTGAAAAGATTCGTGTTTTCAAATACATCTTGTTTTTCTAATCACTATATGTTTGAGTGTCTCAGAAAACACAAGTCTAAAAGTTATTTGAATTCCTTTATAATGAATATTGAAAAGGATCTCAATTTGGCTAAGAAGAAACTAGACTGTCTCAGAATAAAAATGTGCAAAGGAGTTTGTCTGAGAAGAGTAAAAGTTAAAGGCTTAGCTCATCAAAGGCAGTTGAGTGAAAGAACCATTCCCTCTGATTTGTCATCCAAGCATGAAGTGTGTTTCATGATGAAGTCTGCTTTCAAAGTAATGGATACATGTCTATGGTATCTTGATAGTGGTTGCTCAAGACACATGACTAGAGACCGATCTCTTTCAAGATCTTTGAGCCTAAAAAGGGTGGCAATGTGACTTTTGGTGATGGAAGCAAGT
Source organism: Quercus suber (assembly GCF_002906115.3). Taxonomy (NCBI): domain Eukaryota; kingdom Viridiplantae; phylum Streptophyta; class Magnoliopsida; order Fagales; family Fagaceae; genus Quercus; species Quercus suber. The sequence continues at coordinate 669,194 of NW_027069734.1, forward strand.
CACAAATTAAAGGGAAAGGAATCATATCTTTACCAGGACTGCCAGACATCGCAAATGTTCTTTATGTAGAAGGTCTAAGGGTGAACCTATTGAGCATAAGTTAGATATGTGATCAAGACTTCGTGGTGCTATTCTCAAAGGGAAAGTGTCTTGTCATGAATGAGTCTGGAAAGAAGCTTATTAGTGGGGTTCGCACTCTGAACAACTGCTATGGATTGGTTCCTGATGCCGATATAGTGTGCAATAGCATTTGTTTGCCTAATGAAGATCTATGGCATTAACGGATGGGACATGCTAGTTACAAGCATCTATCCATTGTATCTAAGCATGAATCTGTCTTGGGGATACCAAAGCTTAGCAGAATGAGCAATATGGTCTGTGGACCATGTCAACTTGGGAAACAGACAAAAGCTAAGCATCTGAGCACTCAGACTTCAACTACCTCCAGACTATTGGAGTTTTTGCATTTAGATCTTATGGGTTCAACCAGAACCGAGTCTCTTGGTGGAAAAAGGTACATCATGGTTGTGGTAGACGACTTCACTAGATTCACTTGGGTCATCTTACTCCGATCCAAGTCTGATGCTCCTGAGCACATTGAGGCTTTGTGCACAAGACTGCAGAATGAAAAGAGCTTAAAGATTGATCGAATTCGAAGTGACCATGGTAAAGAATTCGAGAACTCATACATGGAGTCTTTCTGCACAAGGTTAGGTATATCTCAAGAGTTCTCTGCTCCTATTACTCCTCAGCAGAATGGTGTGGTAGAAAGAAAGAATAGAGTTATTCAAGAGATGACCAGAGCCATGTTGCATAACAAAGATGTGGCTCGAAACTTATGGGGAGAAGCCGTAAACACTGCCTGTCATACGGTTAATAAGGTGTACTTCAGACCCGGTACCAAAAAGACTCCCTATGAGTTATGGAAAGGAAGAAAGCCAAATGTGAAGTATTTCAGGATATTTGGAAGCACTTGCTTCATCCTGAAGGATAGAGAGAATGTGGAAAAATTTGACTCTCGAAGCGATGAAGGCATATTTCTAGGATACTCATCCACAAGCAAGGCTTATCGAGTATTTAACAAGAGAACTCTGAAGGTAATGGAAACAGTAAATGTGGTCATTGATGAGTCTTCAGATTCTAGCACTGAGAAAGGCATTGAGGAACTCTCTAAAGAAATTCTTCCTCCTGAGCCTAAGGAAGTTTAAGATATTGCTGAACCAGAACCTGTGTCCCCAAGTACCCCTAGTATTGTGGAAGACTCTGCAGATGTTCCTACTTCACCAGATTCTGTGTCTCATGAAGAAAAAGGACCCTCCTCTAGACTCAAATTAAATCATCCTCCTGAAGTTATTGTGGGAAATATGAATGAACTCACATTAAGGAAACATACAGTTGATAAATGTGTTGCTAATTTTGTGTCTTATTCCTGTTATTTGTCACAGGATGAACCCAAGAAAGTTGAGGAAGCACTACAAGATGAAAGTTGGGTCGAAGCAATGCATGATGAACTACTTCAGTTTCAGAGGAATGATGTTTGGACACTAGTACCTAGACCAGAAGGTGAGCACATCATCGGTACAAAGTGGATATTCTGCAATAAGACTAATGAAGAAGGCAATGTGATTCGCAACAAGACTCGACTTGTGGCTCAAGGATACTCACAAATGGAGGGAGTAGACTATGATGAAACATTTGCCCCAGTTGCCCGAATGGAGTCAATCAGAATTCTGCTTGCCCTAGCATGTCAGCTGAATTTCAAACTCTATCAGATGGATGTAAAGATTGCCTTCTTGAATGGGTTACTCAAAGAGGATGTCTATATGGCTCAACCAAAAGGATTCATTGATCCACACTTCCCGGATCATGTGCTATACCTTAAAAAGGCACTTTATGGGTTGAAGCAAGCTCCAAGAGCCTGGTATGATAGACTCACACAATATCTGGTGTCACATGGGTTCACAAGAGGAAAGACTGATCAAACTCTCTTCATCAAAAGGGAAGATGATGAGTTGATAGTGGCTCAAGTCTATGTTGATGATATCATCTTTGGGTCGACTAAGGATGAACTTGCTCATGGCTTCTCAAAACTCATGCAAGCCAAGTTCGAGATGAGCATGATTGGAGAGCTGACTTACTTCCTAGGATTACAGATTCGCCAACAAGATTCAGGTATATTTCTTTCTCAATCTAAATATGCTAAAAATCTAGTAAAAAATTTTGGTTTGGAATCTGCTAGTTCTGTTAGAACCTCTATGAGCCCTAATGTTAAACTCACTGTAGACTTGTTAGGTAAGAGTGTTGACCCCTCTCTTTATAGAAGCATAATAGGTAGTCTTCTTTACCTTACTGCTAGTAGACCTGACATTAGTTACAGTGTTGGAGTGTGTGCTAGATATCAGGCTAATCCCAAGGAATCCCACATGACCGCTTTAAAAAGAATTATAAAGTATGTCAAAACCACTGCTGAGTTTGGTGTGTGGTATAGCAAGGACACTAATGGTGTCTTAGCTGGGTACTCTGATGCTGATTGGGCTGGTAATACTGATGATAGAAAGAGTACTTCGAGGGGTTGTTTTTATGTGGGTAACAATCTTGTCTTTTGGATGAGCAAAAATTAGAACTCCATCTCATTATCCACTGCGGAAGCCGAATACATTGCTGCTGGTAGCTGCTGCACACAACTCCTCTGGATGCAAAAACTCCTTCATGATTATGGTATTTGTCAAGAGCATCTCACTATCTATTGTGACAATACTAGTGCCATAAATATCTCTAAGAACCCGGTTCAACATTCTCGAACCAAACATATAGAGATTCGACATCACTTCATTAGGGAGCTTGTCGAAGATGGTACACTCACTCTTGAGTTTATCCACACTGATGATCAGAAGGCTGACTTGTTTACCAAACCTCTTGACAACAAACGTTTTGAATTTCTTCGTCAAAACATTGGTGTTATTTCCATGGATTGATCTCCTTCTCTTGCACCTCTTCTTCATGCATATGCATCTAGTTTTTGCAACATGCTTTGTGTGTTTACTTTCAGTTTTGTTTATTTTGTTTTTAAATAAAAAAAAATTGAAAAATCAGAAAAATACAAAAACAGTGTGTGTTCTGTGTACTTTGGTACTTGTGTACCTTGGATGGCCAATGAAACAAAATTTTCTAAACTTTGTATCTCTTGTAGCTTAGATGAGCATCTCTATGCGTAACTAAGCAAGTGAGCTTTGTGGCTCTTGTTTGTGATGAGTAAGATTAGGTTATCTCTTAAAACTTAACACTCTTATCACTCTTTTTGACGGGTAGGACTAGAAAATCCTAAGAGAAAGACATAAATAACCATCTCACCACTGTTGCCCGCCAATCATAATATGACACCTGTATGCTTCGGCGTAGTAAAAGTGTAGTGTCAAAGACATTCGTATGCTTCGGCATAGCAAAAGTACGAAGTCAAATGCTTAACATCTTGGGTATTTTTTTTCCCTCTTTTATATGCCCATGTATGATATACTAAAATAAAAGAAAACATGCAAAGAAAATAAAAAGCAAAAAGATTAAAAATGCTTTAAATATGGTTGCAAGCGTGTATTCTAGGAGATGTGGGAGTTATAGGATGTACCTCGAAGGTGATAGTCCCCATCAAACAGTTATGATTGTGTGTGAGTTAAAGATATTTTCTCATATCTCATATTGTCATAACATGTACACACATATGCAATCTTGCGATATTTTTCACACACAACACGCAATATTCTTTGCTACTTTTGATACATGTGCAGATACAATGTGATTTGGCTATCACAAAGGTTTTACATATGCTAATGTATGCTCACTAAACTGTCATAACTTGTTTTTGAAAAATAAAATTGGTTAGACTTGTTTAGAGTGTGTGTGTGTTTTGGAGGATCCATGTGCTTAAATTTTTTGTTGAGAGATGTTTTTGAGAGCTTTATATGTTGAGTGGATCTTTGGTTGAGATGTGTGTTGGATTGCATTCATGTCTGTGTTTTTCCCTTCTCGAAAAACTGCTTTTTACTGCTAGCTCGACACTTCCTCGACACCTCCTCGATACCTGGTCATCTGTCGAGCTTCTCAAGCCGTTTGTTATCGCAATCTCAACACCTTTTCGACACCTGATGGATCGATCGAGAAAGTTTCTGTCCCCTCGATAGATTCTCGACACCTGATGGATCGATCGAGATTCACTTGTTGTGTTTGTGTCTTCTTTCTCGACACCTGTCTCGACACCTTGTGGATCGATCGATAAATCTTCTGTCTCCTCGATACCTCCTCGACACCTGTGCGATCGATCGAGCATCTCTTATCTGAAATTCATCTTGCATCTCGATACCTCTCGATACCTTCAGCTGTCGACGGCAATTTCCTCGATACCTTCCTCGACAGCTTCCTCGATACCTCTCGACACCTCAACTGTCGAGATTTACTAAGGTGCCTATTTAAGGATCTGTCGTGATTTCTCTCATTTCTCACTCGATCTCTCCGTGGCTTTTCCTCTCCTTTTCACACTTCTCTCACTCAAATCTTCCAACCCACTTGGATCTTGACCATTCCTTGCTTAAATCATTTGGTAAGATCACTTTTCCCTTCCTTTTTCATGCATTGCATGTTTTAAAACCTAGGTTTTGGATTTTTTTGAAATTTTTGGGGTTTTTCAAAATTAATGAGTGTTTCTTGAAATTTTGGGTTGGGTTTTCACTTAAATGCTTTTAAAATGTCATACATTGCATTTCATGTGCATTATAATGATGTTTACATGCATTTAGATGTGTGCTATATGCTGTGTGCTAATAGGATTGGATTGGGCTGAGCCCATGATGCAATTTTTGTTTTGCATGTCACATGCTCATGCATTCTTATGCATACGTACTTGTTGTTCAATATATTTGTCATATTTGAACTATTTTGGGAACTTTTCTGAGTGTTTTCCTCTCTCTCCCTCTCATTCTTTTACGTTAGTTGTGTCTATGGCACCCAAATATAAATCCACTCCTGCTCGGAACCTTCTGCATTCTGGAGCTTCTACTTCTTTTGATTCTGCTCCCCTTAACCTTCGGTTCCGTGATGGAGATGCCCATAAGGCATTTTCGGAGAACTTTTCTAGGCGAGGTGTTCATTCGGAACGCCAAGTCATTCTGGCGGACTTCGCCGATACTGACCTTCCCTCTGTCATTCACAGTAGGGGATGGGGGTCACTGTGTGACATCCCGGTCACTTGCCCTCTCGTGCTGATACAGGAGTTCTACTCCAACATGCACGGGATAGATCGTTCAGTACCTCTCTTTTTCACTCGCGTTCGAGGTACGCGCATCCCTGTCACACCGCAGCTAGTTGCAGATGTGCTTAAGGTTCCTAGATAGAGTTTCCTGACTATCCTTCTTGTAAGCGTCTGAGGACTGTGTCCAAAGATGAGCTCATCTCTGCCGTTTGTCAGCGCCCTGCTGATTGGGGTGAGCATCAGTTCACATCATGTAGGCCTTTTGTTAAAGGTCCTAGATTTATCAACATAGTGATGACTTTTGTTCTCCATCCTCTTTCTCACTATAACTCTATCACAGAGCCTCGTGCTCGATTTTTGCTATTACTCCTAGAGCATCTTACCATAGACTTTCCTTCTCACTTCATCCTGTCTATCATAGATGTTTATCTTGATTTGGCGTCCTGTGATAAGTTCATCTTTCCTTCTGCTATCACGAGGATCCTACGCCATTTTTCCATTCCCTTTCCTGTGTACAACCACTTCACATGCATATCTGCCACAGATGCCGCTACCGTAAAACGTAGTGAGGCGCAGTTCAGGTCGAGACAGCCGGATGCCACTCCTCCCTCCCATTCGGCTCCATCCAGATCAGCTCCATCTACATCTGCTCCTTCTTCCTCTTCGAGCAATGTATCTCTGGGAGATATTATGGTGCAGCTGTAGCGCATGGACACTCGTCTTGATACACTCTCTGCTGAGTTGTATCAAGTGAATGTTCGTGTTGGTTGTATTGCACGACGGCAGGCGACCATGGGTGGATTTGCTCCAGAGGCTACTCCTTCACCACCTACTCCAGTAGCTTCAGATTCTGAGGATGATGATGATGATGATGATGATGGGGATGCTAGCTCTGCCAATGAGATGTCTATATGACACTCTACCCTTTGTCACTTGTGACAAAAAGGGAGAGTAGTTTTAGGTTATGAGAGTAGTTATCTTAGGGGGAGAGTTAGTATAGGACATTTTTGATAGGAGGAGTGTTGACTTTACTGAGGGATGTAGTGAGGCTTTATATGTATCTTTTCTTTTCTTACCTTTTAGATACATTGATCATGTATATGAGGTCCTTTGACCATTTTACATACATTGTACTTATTTTCTATATATGTGGATGTATGTTTCTTTCACCTCTCTCTTCATGTGTTGTTTCTTTTCTATCTTTATACACATGTTCTTTATACTTGTATGCAATCTATTTATTTCTATTTCACATAAGATGTCTTGATGAGTTTTGTTTAAAGTGTTTCAGAAATACAGGTTGTCAAAGTCTACTTGTCATAAACTCTCTTCTTGCAAAGTTTTTCAAGAGTTTGTGTTAAGATAGATTTTATTGTATTCAAACAAGTGAATATGAGTTGAGTGATTTATGTCTTTTCTCATATGCTCATTTGTTTGTTGTGATTTTGTCACGGATTGCCAAAGGGGGAGATTGTTAGGACATATACGTTTTCACTTGTTAAGAACATATGCCACTTATTTATGTAAATTGGCTAATCCTTTGACAAAATGCACTCTACTTGTAATTGGGTAGTTCTAGGTGTTTTTAATACTTCAAGAAACAAGGTTTCAAGGTCAAGTGTTGAAGTCATCAAGTCTGTCCAAGAAAAAGCAAGCTGAAGTGCAAAGTTTTTAAAGCTCGACGCCTTCTCGACAGCTACCTCGACACCTGCTATCTGTCGAGATTTAAAATTTCAGATTTCCAATATGATTTTCTTGAGATCCGTAAATATGTTTTTGGGCCTTCTTTTCTTCTAACCCTAAACATAAAAAAAAATTGTTTTAAGAGCCGTCAAGTGTGACACAAGTTGAAAAATCATTGAGCAATCTTTGTTCAAGCAAATTGTGATCAAAAGACGAAGTTCTTGACCTAGTTCATCTTCCTTCAAGAAGTTGCTGTGTATTTGCACCGTAGGGTTTTGTAACCAAGCATCTTCCTGCTATTCATCATAAAGGATGAACTGAAGAACTTTGCAGCCAACCTTTCTTCTTTAGTTGGTGTTCTGAAGTCGCGTACTGGGATCTGCGCATTGGTTAGTCACGTACTTAGGAGCCGTGCATCAAAGGTGGAAACTGTCGCTACAGATCAAGTCCAATTAGGTATTGGGGTAAGGGTTCAACTGTAGGTTGGTAAGGTACTTGGGATTCCTTTACTTGTAACCGCTTGATTTGATAATAGTGGAGTTTCGGGAGTGGTGACCTGAAAATCACCCGGTGGGGTTTTTGCCGTGAGATTTTTCCTCATTCGTAAACAAATCACCATATTATTTAATTTCCGCTGCATATTTAGTTTTTGGTGATTTGTTTGTACTTCCACGCAATTGCATGATAAATTGATTAATTAAAAACTTGGCTAATTAATTAATTGGTTTTATCACAAGGGGTCATTCAGTTTGTGGCCACTCAGGGGCATTCAAGATGATATTAAACCTCCAGTAGACCCCAGATGAGGTAATTTACAGATCATTCCCAGCAACCCTCAGAGGAGCAGCAAGGGTGTGGTTTAGCAAGTTCCCCGTGGCATCTATCGCAAACTTTGAGCAGCTGAGCGACTCTGTTGTTCGCCATTTCATTGGGGGTTGACGCCACAAGAGGTCCACCTCATACCTGCTAACTGTGAAGCAACAGGAAGGGGAAACCTTGAGAGAGTATGTAAAACGCTTCAACAAAGCAATGTTAGAAATTGATGAGGCAAACGATTAGGTGATAATGACGACCTTCCAAGCAGGGTTGAACCATCCTGACCTCAACTTCTCTCTAGGGAAGACTCCACCGACTACAATGACAGACCTCCTGTTCAAAGTCCAAAAGTACATGAACGGAGAAGATGCATTAACAGCAAATGGAGTAGATGGCAAGCAAAGGATGGAAGAAATCAACGAGCTCCAACATAAAAAGAAGGAGAAGAAGGATAGTTCCCCCAATCAAAAGAATGACAACAAAAATACGCAAGCTCATACAAGATCGACAAGTATTCCGAAGAGGAACTTGTTACCTTGAATCACTAAACGGCAAACAGTTACCTTGTCCATGGAATGTAGAGTAGTTCAAGAGGTATTATCGCTAGTTAGATGACATTTTCAATTTTCTTTCATTAAACTATTTTCTAAACAGGAATGAATAAGGGAGGCATTTTTCCCCACATGAATAAATTTTGCTCTCTTGAAAGATCTGAAAGTATTATTTATCATACCAAAAAAAAAAAATTGAAAGGATAGCCCGTCATTGAAATTCCAACAAGTAAAGCCAAGTACACGATAAAAATCTCGATAAGAGTAAAATCATCACTAAAGAGTAACATTTGATCAGCAGACCTTCAGTGAATTTGGTCGTCCATAAGATTGCAGATCGTCAGTAAAACAAGTTGTCAGTAACATTGACGACCGTTACACACATTAAAGATCTGGTCTTAAATCCTTTCCTTAACAAGGTCTGAACGTTACGAACTTTAGCAGACAGCCTCAGATAGCTAAGCTAACTATTGTAAAACTGTTTACTTTAAACAAGGATATAATGGCATTCAACAGGCTATTCAAAGCCTCCAACATTTGGCACAATAAATGCCTTGAGCATTTATTCACAGACATGCTATATAAGGCAAACAACAACAAGTAAGCTGTTGGAAAATTTAGACCACGATTAATAGAATTAACAAGTTTTAAACCCAGTTTGTTAATTAGATTTATTAGAAATAAAACTTGTTAAAACCAACAAACATCAATATCATGTCAAAATCATACAGTGAAAAAATAAATAAAACAACATATAATGACCTAGGAAAACCAATGAAACAAACTAGTTTCACAGTAAAAAACTTAGGGGGAAACCTTCCTGAAAAGCAATCCACTATAGTAAAGAGCTAGAAGTTTTAGATCTAGTACAGAACCTTTGTCCTAGACTCTACAATCCCCGTAGATGAACTTATAGCAGAAACCTTCTACTGCTTCAGAACCTCTGAACTCTTCAATATATGAATGCCACCATTTTGATGCACGGATCCCTGTATGTGACTAACACACCAACTTGAAGAAGATGTTGGCTGCAAAGTTCTTCACTTTATCAACAATGAAGATCAAAAAGCACTTGGTTTCAAAATCCTAAAGCGCAAAGACGCAGTAGTTTCTTTAAGAGAGAATAAGGCATTAGTCACCTTTTGCATATGTTCTCCTTGTATTCTCTTATGTGACGGCCTCTAAAATAAGCTTTATATAGGTTTATGGTTGTAAGAAAAGAAACCCTACACAAATACATAAGCATGGGCCAAAAATCAGATCTGAAAATCTGAATTCTCGTAACCTTGATAGATACCTCGATAGCTTCCTGTCGAGCATCATTAAACCTCGATAGATACCTCGATAGGTCGAGCTATTTGTCTGCAGGTGTTGAGCTATCTGTCCAGTTTTAGTGAACAACTTTTCTTCACTTGTTTCTTGGTGCAATCTTCATGGCTTTAATGCTAGACTTGAACAACATGTTTCTTGAAGTATTAAACACATCCTAGATCTACTCAAATACAAGTAAAGTGCGTTTTGTCCAATTACATAAAGGTAGCGACATATGTTCCTAACAAGTGAATCACATATGTCCTAACAAGTGAATCACATATGTCCTAACATAAGCAGGGAGCTATGCATACACTTACACACTATACTCAGACTATCTCTTACATTACTCTATTTCTCAAGGAGATAAATTGACTTTAGCATCGGAGACTCCCCCAAGACCCCAAGTGCCTTCTTACATTGTTTCTTTGAAACAGGTACTGACGATCGTCCATACCAGTGACGAGTTGCAATTTTCTACTTCATCAGTCACATAAGGTTCAATTTGGATGAGTACAATCATAATGACAATCAAATTCTCAAAGTGAGAGTAAGTCATATGATTAAATTCACATGGTTAAAAACCGACAAATATGATCATAATGACAATCGAATTCTTAAAGCGAGAGTAAGTCATATGATTAAATTTGCATGGTTAAAAACTAACAAGCAATTTTTCTAAAAAGGAAAACAAAAATCAAGGCGCGTGGGAAGCTCAAGAAAACTTCGCACGCGTAACCAATAAAGAGAAGGCACGTGTCAATCACTTGACGAGAAGGGGGCAACTGAAGAGTAACATTTGATCAGCAGACCTTTAGTGAATTTGGTCATCTGTAAGATTGCAGACCGTCAGTAAAATAGGTCATCAATAACACTGACGACCGTTACACACATTAATGCTTAGATATAAATTCCTCACTTAAATGGTGCAAGTGTAACGGACGTACAACATTTCCAACCACCAGCTCACAGTTGTTACAACTACCTCAAGCTGATCATTACACAACTATTACAGAATATTGAATGGGGAAGTTAAATGGCTATTAAATGAGCATTTAAGCCTCTAGCTCAACCATAACTAATGGATAGCGATAAAAAGCTCGTCCATATTGCAAACCGTCCATGTTAATGATGAGTAAAAGTATGGATGAGCATAAACATATTAGTTCCAGACAGCATTTAATGTCCAAATGATAAATGAGCACAGAACCATTATTGCCATCCAATTATGTTTATTTAATGGCCGTTACGGACGTTAAAGGGCGGAGGATAAATGGCCATTATTAGGCCATAAATCCTCCAGTTGTGGTACAACATTAGAAAAGCCAGTAAATTGAGCATTTACTCATACAAGGGCTATATAAAGCCAAGAGAGACAAGTAAGTGGGGCATGTTGAACACACACACAAATTACTCTACATATTACATATTTCTAAAGAGTTTAAGCTAATTTAAGCATCGGAGGGTCCTTAGCAGGCCCCAAACCGAGGTCATTATCTGCTTAGTGCTTTCTTTGGTACAGGACCTCCAGGTCGTCCATAGTACTGACAAGTAACATATTGACAAGCTCCAGGTCGTCTGTTGTACTGACGATGAGCATACTGACGAGGTGAAATTCTGCTTCATCAATGAGTGATCAAATAAATCAACATAGAATTGAATTATTTATTAATCATGCCAAAATGGATTAAAGTGGGTTTGATATGCTTTGAGTCCTTGACATGAACTCCTTCATACTAAAGATCGAACCCCCTACCCACGAAAAAAAAAAAAAAAAGGTGTCATGCTTGTCTTTAGAGGTGGTATCAAATATTGTCACCTCTAATGTCATAATACAACTTATGACCAAATTATATATATATATATATATGACTTTTTATTTATGAGTAATGTAAATAGTGCCAAACAGTGTAACTAAATATAATTTGAACTCAATCAAATGGTAATGACATCTTGTGATGTATATCTATAGTTTGAAATCTCACTTCTCTCTTTTCAACTACCTACTTATCTATAATAAATAAATAAAGATTTAACTTCAACCGAATTCTCTCTCTCTCTCTCTCTCTCTCTCTCTCTCTCTCTCTCTCTCTCTCTCTCTCTCTCTCTCTATATATATATATATATATATTCACCAATTAACAATGGAGGAGTTTTTCTTTTGTAAAAAAGGGTCGGGGTGAAGGGGAACTTTTTCTTGCAAAAATTATAAATTGATAATTAACAACTTTGTTGGGGATAAATTTTTTTTTCACAACTTGTTAAAGCTGCAGGTTATGAATCAGAATAATTACTTTCACATGTATGGACCCTACACTAATAATACTTTATTTCAATTTTACTCAACATTTTTACGAGTAGTTTGTGGTAAAAGCTATGGATGGATAATTAATGATGGAATTGCATTTTTAATAGAGCATCCACATCCGGATGCTATATCACATCTTATTTTACCATCCCAAAATGCTACTTTATCAATTATACTATACTATTTTACAAAACACCCAACATCCCAAAACTCTATATCTTATCCTTTTATTAAAATATTATTTTTTAATCTTTCTTTATTATTACTTTTCCAACCGTCATTTTTTTGTTTCAAATTCAACTATTCTGGCCTTTTCAAATTCATCTATTCCAACGGTCATCCTCCTGCTAGTTTTTTTTCTTTTCAATTTCTTTCCAACGATTTCAACAACCTGCCAATTTTTTTTTTTTTTTTTTTTTTTTTTTATAGAAAGAACCTGCAAAATATCAATGTACTAAAATTTGCCAACTTCAAAAATCCACATACATATATATTCCATCAAACCTGTCAAATATTAATGTAAAATCTACATATATATTTATAGATGCATCCTGCCAAATATTAATGTATTCAACCTGCCAATTTTAATAATCCACATACACACACACATATATATAGAACCTGCCAATTTTTCATTTTTTTTATAGAAAGAACTTGCCAAATATTATAAGAAAATATGAACATGACAATAAGACAAAGTGAAGTTAGAGAAGCGTAATTCCCATTAAAGAGAACAAAGGCTCTGCAAACATTAATCAAGTGAGCCATCACACTAATAAGAATGCATACAAAGTCACAAATGGAAAATCATAAAACAGTACAGAAATAAAGGAAGGAATATGGGTATTAAACATGAAACTAGTCCACCAAATAAAAGAGTGTAAACATTAAGCCCTTGTCTCAAAAATTCCTTAAGAAATAGTGCAATGACAACTGCTACACTTATCACCATACCCGCTCCAGTTTCCCACAGCAGCCCCTCCTCCAAGTCCAAGTCCTTCCTAAATTAACTGCAAGCACCAATTCATCAAAATTTTAGTAAAAAGAAAAAATCGAAACACTATTATATCACTTCTTATAGCCTATTACCATAATGCAGAATGAACAGATTTAAAAGTGGTGCCAAAAAATCATCATCCATTTGTGAGATATTAGCCCATCATGTTATCTCTTCTTGTGTACTCATTCCTTTTAAATAAGGAACTTAAAATAGTTAGTGTATGAAGTCAATTAGAGCCAACTCACAAAGTCCAAGAGTTCAAGTATTTGTGATAAGTAATTACTACAATTAGAAATACAAACTTAACCAAATCTACAAGAGTTCATAGCCTTCACATATTATGATTATGCTGAAAACTCAAATCAATTCTTATTTTCATATTTACAATCAGTATAAGCTAATCATAATATTTTCTTCAACAAGTGTAAGCATAAGCAGAACAAGAAAGTACAGACTATATCACTCAAAGGACTAAGCAGAAAATTATTATAGAAGCAAAAAAATTTGGAAAGAGGCCAGTCATGTAATTAAGAATTGTTGATAAGGTTTATAATGTTATACTTATACTAGATCGAAACCTAGATGCAATTTTAATTATGAACCCAACTAGGGAACTACCCACTATTCTAAAACATGTCCACTTCCCTCTACTTTTGGAAGGCTGAACTTAGACAACCTAGTGGTAATGCATAGCCAGTATGGAGAGGATACCGTGGATTCAAAATCCTAGAGTTTGTAGCAAAAATCTTAGACTACAAATTTCTACTATGACATATATTTATTTTAAAAATACATTTATGGTTCCATAAATTGAATAAGATGTTTGAAATATTTACAACCTATTTCCTAGGGAAAAATCATAGAATGTTTGAAACCATCCTCATAACTTTTAAGCTGATCAAGTTCACATAACCAGCTGTGGATGCTCTTAATCATCTACTGTTACAAGAGTCCATCCTAGGCAAACTTCCTCCTCACCTACTAAATGGGCTTTCAAGAGGAGAAACACCTCATATTCCCATCATTCAAATGGCTATCTGCAGATAGAACCTGAACCCAATCCAAGATCTTTATCCAACCAATATAAAATTTTATCCATAAAATTCAACTCAAACATAGAGTGAAGCATGTGGAGTTCACTTTAAAAGAACAGATAAATAACACCAAGAAAAGAAATGACCTTAGCTAATGTCACAACAATGATGGAGATCATAGTATCATACTCATGAAAAACAAAAGAGAGGCACAACCCCCAAGAATTGATATTTCCTTTTTTTAAGTTTTGAGAGAAAAAATAACATAGTAATCCACAGCTGCAAACCAAAACTATAGTTCATAGTATCACTAATCAAACATGCATGTTGGAGAAAACCCAATGTCAAAAACATTCTTAAACCCCAAAAGGTATATACCCTTTTTGTCGAATGTTGAATGCAGATTTTTCTAACCACATAAATTTTCTCGGTTCCATTAATGCAAACATTCATTATCAGCAGCTATTTACAAAAAAAAAAACAAATATTAAAAACGTACCAGGCTTTAGAGGCCAAGACTTGAGGCGGCAGATACTATGAACAGAGAGAGATGCAGAGAAGAGGTGAAGAAAGACTCCAAATGGTCTTCAAGCAAGATTCTAAAATCTTCCCTATCAAGTTCACATAACCAATTATCAATGGAGCAAAAGAATACACATGCAAACCCACTTTTATGTAAATCCCATTATGAGCTACAAAAAAATAATGCATAAATCAACAAGTATTTTACAAAATCCAAATTGTACAACAAAATTTTTATGTTCACAATAGGAATTTAGAACAAAGACATGGATGATATCAAAATGTGGAAGAAAGAAGGGATCTGAGATGAGAAGGGATTTGGGTTTGGGTTTCGTACCTTTCTTTTGAGGACCCAAATTTGAAGCAAAGCAAAGAGAGAGAGAGAGAGAGAAAAGAAGCTGAATTCCACCTCTGCAAACATCAACAACAATTATTTGATCAAAACCAAAACACAAACACAAGCTGAATCCCCCCTTTTCTTGTAGAAAGAGAAAAGAAACATAAACACAAAAGCTCAAATACATTGATCAAAACCCACCTAGTAAATTGCTTTGATTTTGATTTTGATTTGAGAGACCGACGGAGCTTCGTGAAGAGATTTTGCAAACAAAATCTTAATCCAAACCCACAAACCCTTGAGATGAGTGAATCGGTAAAGGGATGAGTCAATCGGTAAAAAGGGATGAGTGAATCGGTGAATCCAAACCCACAAATCTTAATGGAGTGAAAAGTTAAATGGGCATCAGAGCACGGATTTCTTATTGTTCATGGGTATCACTCATCGGTAATGGGTATCACTCATCTTAATCGGTTGGATTTATGAGATGAGTGAATCGGTAAAGGGATCGGAGCATGAATGCCTCGTCGGAATCACTATCGGAGAGAGAGGGTTATCGGAGAGAGAGAAGCATCTAATCGGAGAGAGAGAGGGGCTTCGGAGAGAGTATTGGGTCTGAAGAGAGCACAGAGCAGAGGAGAAAGAGAGAACGAAGAGAGAGAAAAGATGAGAAAGAATGAGAGAGGAGAGAGAAATTCCCAGGTTAGAAATCACCTCAAGCATTAAAAAATTAATTTTTTTTATCCCATTAAGCTACAGTACCATCTTACATTTGAGATGGTACTGTAGTTGAATCTCAAAAAAATTTAGCCTCTTACGATATGGCCTTCCCGTTGTTGGTGAATTTTGGCCTTTAATGGTATATCATCTTAAGATTTAGGATATGCAATGTGGGTTGCGGATGCTTGCAAATACAATTGGCTTGAAATTATAGATACTATTTATAAATAATATATGGGAGATAGAGCAAAAGGATAAAAATAATCTTGATAATTTTCCAACACAATCTTAATATGAACGATGTTTAGTCTTGGTCTTACGCTTGCAGTCATACATGCGCAACAACCTGGACCTTCTCTGTGTTCCTCCTTCCGCCCTCACAGTGTCCCGTGTCCCATAATTGTCTTGGTCTATAGACTCTATACAGTGGAAAATACACAACATTTCAACCTTAACTCCCCTCCGTGACAAAATAAATAACTTCCTTTTTTATTTTTTATTTTTGAGAAAAATAAAACAACTTAATTAGCTATTCCTCTAGCCTCTGGGCCTATCAACTGTTGATTTTCAATGGATACGAGCAAGTATGAATATGATTATGTCATGTCAACCTAGAGGCTTTCACCAACCCGTCATGTCATACCATTTTGTTAAAATAATCGAAGAAAAAAAAAGATTTGGAAAGAATATGAGAGAAAGATGAGAGCAAAAGTTGATTAACTCAAGAGATAAAATATTTTTTTATTTAAATAAAAAGTTTAGAGTTTAATTTTTGCTTATGTTTATAAATAAATTGATGTTTTAATATGACGATAAAAATCAATTTTCAGGAGCCAATTTTATAAGTTAAAAGTTGAAATTATCTCTTAAAAAAAACGTTTATATGGTTCCAATTTATAGTCTATAAACTATACCTACGACAAAAATCTAAGATGGCTACATTTTTCTCATGTTGAAATGCATGTTACAAGAGGCCAATACAGAGTATCCAATTACAAACACACAATAGTTGACCTATAAGATCATTATTTCTGTTTGAATAATTGATAATTGACATGCACGTACAAGTAAAATATAAAAGATCGATAGGTTAAGTCGTACAAAACATGTGCATATTATAACATGTTTGTTTGCACAAGTAAAATTAAAAGCTGGCCCTCCATTTTGGAATCTGTCTCAGTCATCGCATGTGTTGCGATGATGCGCGTATTGACAGTGAAATTTGAATATTTAGAGGTATGGCCTGTGGTTATGGGTGTGTGAAACGAGCTAGGATCCCATTGTCGACGTCCGCAACGTACATTAACTAGCTAGAAATTAAAAAAAATAAAAGGTTAAGCAATATAGTTGGAGTTGGGAGGGAAGTTGTTGATGAAGCATCGATCTTATATTCGTTTTTACAAATCCCAAAGCTAAAATTTTATTTATTTATTACTCAAAGGTCAAAGGTTCGTGGGTGCAGTGAAAATGAATTTCAGAATTCAGGAATCGAAGCAAAGTTTACTTTTCATTAAGGAATTTCTTAGCTACTTCTCTCGATCTCAACTTGTTTGGTTTATTGGTCTAAAAAAAAAAAAGAAAAAAAAAAAACACTTGTTTGGTTTATTGTTTAGATCGAAGAAATATATATATATATATATATATAATATGTTACATTGATGTTTTCGAATTATTGTTATAGTGCTATTGCTAGGCAATGGCGGAGCCAGAATTACAATTAAGGGGCAAGAACAAAAGACAATAATTTTAAAAAATCTTAAAAATATTAATCAATATTACTAATAAGATTATAAACAACAGTAATCATCATAAAACATGATGGGTAGCAAAAATTACAACTATGGTTCGTCTAGAATAGTCGTCCATGATCACCGGTTAGCTAAACAGCCAGAACATCTCTGATTCGTCCAGACATCTCGTCCCTGAGTATGGGTCAATGGAATAAACCTTAGAGAATCAAATTGAAAGAGTCGTCCATGTGCAAAGCGCATGGATGACCCCAACAGTCGGACAAAGAGTCGTCCATGGGCATTACACATGGATGACCACACAACACTTAGCAAATTCTGGAGTGGTTAATCAACCCGTATTCATCGCCACCAATTCCTCCCAAGTATGTAACTTCCAGTAGTGGTTATAATTTCTATAGCTGTTGAGGAAGTTATGTCTGGATTCCACAAATCTGGGGGAAGTTATTGAGCCAATAACCGCCCCAAAGTTCTCTATATAAGGGCCGGTCTGAACCACGCAAAGGTATGAGATACTGAGATTTTTACTCCTAATACAGTTAGAACTCCATTAGTGAGAAGATACTAACTTAGCCATCGGAGGGTATTAGGCCGGTCCACCCCGGTCTCCTCTGACAGCGTGTTCGTTTTTCAGGCCTTCGCTACTACTTTCAGCCCATCGAAGCCGAGTTGTTCAGCCTATTGATTCTGTTCATCATCAGTTGGCGCCGTCTGTGGGAAAGAAATATCTGTGAAAACTTTAAGTTTGACAGTTTATTCTTCTCCGACAAAAGGCTGTATGGTTCGAATTAGATCAAGGGCCACTAGCCCAGGCCACTAAGAGAGTAGGGATGCTTCCAGCCATCCCAACCGAGATCGCCAATCAGCGTCTGTCACACAATCTCCTTCCATCCAACACATACAGTCTATGGCAGCCGCCATGGCGGAATTAACCCGTCAGAATCAAGAGTTAACTAGGGAGATAGAGAGGCAGCGTCGTGAAGGACATGTAGAAGAACAAGCCCAAAGTCAAGAAGATAGAAGGGGAAATGCTGAGTACGAGAACCAGTCAAGGGGCACCACTAGGAAAATATTTCTTTGTTTTACACTTTTACTATTTTAATGTTAAAAGGGGCAAAAAAACTACACTAATAAGAAGTATATATAAACGGTTTTTTAGGTAGAGTTAGAGGGGCAGTTGCCCCCCTCGCACCCCCTCTGCCTCCACCCCTACTGCTATGCCTGTCATTGAAACTTCATGGTGTAAAATAATGGTAAGATCCACGATCATTCAATTCCTTGGAATAAAATGTTTGTACCATATTTGTAAATTCATTAAATTTTAAGATATTTATTTTTATTTTGAGGGGTTCAAACTTTCAAATCTGAAGTATTTTCTATATGTTATTTGAGCAGATAAACTTAGGATGGTAATGAACAAATGATTCCTAATTTGATAGAAATGACGTGGGTAGGTTGCTGCCACTTGATTAAGATAAGAAAACAAAGACACTATTTTTAATTAATACTCCCTCCTTCCCAGTTTGTTTGTCCTTTATTCTATTTTGAGATGTCCCAAAATATTGTCCCGTTTCTAAAATAAGAGTCATTAATTTACTAATGTTCCTATTATACCCCTACTTTATTTTCAAAACTATTTGAAAAGAAAACTAACAAATATTTAAAAAAATCTATCTAATTGTGACACATTTTTAGTTGCCTCATTAAAAATAACTCTTTTATAAAAAGTTGATAAATTTATTTAAGGGTAGTTTTGTAAACTTATAAATTTTTATAAGACAGACAAGACAATAAATTATTTTTCTTTAAAAAGTTTATCTTTTCAAATAGGACAAACAAATTGGGACTGATGGAGTAATAATTAAGTTGGCAAGCCTAAACTAAAGCCGGTTTGACTTCTCTTATAATAATTGCATTTTGCCTCCCAATTATTCTAGAAGCATTTAGGTGGGATTGTTGTTCTACTTTTGATTCTTAATAAAATTGCAGTTTATAAAAAAGAGAGAAGAAAAGTCTTGA
Source organism: Quercus suber (assembly GCF_002906115.3). Classification (NCBI taxonomy): domain Eukaryota; kingdom Viridiplantae; phylum Streptophyta; class Magnoliopsida; order Fagales; family Fagaceae; genus Quercus; species Quercus suber. The sequence continues at coordinate 688,482 of NW_027069734.1, forward strand.
TAATTCTTATTTAGGTTCACTATTGACGTCATTTTTTTATCTTCCAATAATAACTTACACAGTTATGAATTTTTGTGTCTCACTTATCCCAAACCTATTTGAATGGAACTGGAATATATTCAATTTAAATTAGGGGTGGGATGTTTCAAATAATAATAATAAATTAGGGTGGGGTTGAAAACATTAGAACCAAGGGTGGTAGAATCTCGAACTAATCGAATTATCTTTTTTTTTTTTTTTTAGGAACAATCATATTGTCTGTTTTAGTGGTGTACTTTTAGTTTTTATTTATTTATTTATTTCATGAATAAGAATATTATTAAAATGAGGAGGAACCCTTTCTTTCTCTTTTCACCCTAAAAAAATTGAGAGAGGAAAAGAAAAGAAGAGACGGCGACATTTTTTGCAAAATTACACGAAGCAGCCCAGGCTGCTAATTTGTGAGAAGAAGTGTCAGAGAGTGTGGGTGGGGACTGTACCAATTCAGCAACCAAGGAAGGAAAAAGAAAAAGAAAAAATTGAGTAAAAGAAGAAGAAAAGTGAACGAAACTTATTTGTGCAAGTCCCCACATCAACTTTTTCTTCTTCTTTTTTAATCTATATACATATAAAAGGAAGTGGTGTCACACTCCTTTGGCTAAACTATACCACTTTCTATCCATGAGATATCTAGAAACCCCATGATAGATAGTGTACTTTATGAAATTTCACACTTTTAAATTCATGGCACATCCTTCAAATCCATTGAACTCCACAATTTTGGTGTCTCAAAAGAATGTCCCAAGATCACCTTATAATGAATACTCTAATTAGCTGCTTAGGAATGGCAATGGGTCGGGTTTTCCATACCCGAACCCGACCCACGGGCGAAGACCGGCGGGCCAGACCCGGCTCGTTTACTAAACGGGTTTTTTTCCCGGGGCCCAGACCCACCCCGCCGAGCCTCGCGGGCCCCGTTAAGCCCTGCCAGATCAGAGCCCATTCCGTTGCCCAATCAAAAAAAAAAAAAAAAAATGTTTGCCTGATACCGATTTTCTCAACAACCAAACAATAGGAGACACTCAAGAAAGTCCAGATTTGAACAGATCGGAAACCCTTTTTTTTCATTACAAAATTTTCCCACATCAAAAGTAAAAACAAGAATTAACATATAGCCCTACAAAATCAAATCAAACAAGCCGATCCTATTCAACAAAAATAACACTTAAACTAGAAAATAAAGGTTTGATTCTTTGAACAAAATGAACGATTTTCAGTGCAAAAGCTCAACGAGGTGAGAAAGATGAGAGAGTTGTGGCCTAGTGAGGTGGAGGAGGGTCCGGCGAGGTGAGGTCCATGAGGAGAGGTGCTTGATCTCTTGAGGTGCTTGTCGGCGAGGTCGCTTGAGGGAGAGCGATGACACTGATAGAGCTTGGGACGGCAGCAAAGGCTTGGGACGACGGCAAAGGATTGGATTGGCGGTGAAAGGTTGGGTAGTTGGCCGAATGTGAGATTGAGAGTGAGTGAGATTGTGATTTGGGAGTGAGACTAAAGATAATAGAGATGAGAGAGGCAAGCTGTGTGAGCTGAAATGAAATGAGGATAAGGAATAGAAATTTTAGGGTTTATAACATTATATATATATATATATGAGGATATTTTAGTAATTATAAAATTATATATAATTAGGTCGGGTTGGGTTCGGGTTCGAGCCGAATTTTTACAAAAACCCGAACCCAACCCGAACCTAGTTCGAGTTTTCTTTTTAACCCAAACCCGACCCTATTCCTTATCGGACAGGGTAAAACCCGGCCCATTAGGGTTGGGCCAGGCCGGGTACCAGTGGATCGGGCAGAAATTGTCATCTCTAAATTAGCTTAGTCACCAATGTTAAGACTCAATGGTATGATTATGACATACAAATTAAGTATCTTAATATTTATAGGGATTATTCCATTTGTTTTATAGTTTATTTTATTTTCAATTTTTTATTTTAAAAAAAAAAAGAGAGTAATCACTCCTCAAACATTTTCCCCCTTCTTCGAATTATATGTTTATAAAAATGAAAACGATTGAAGATGACAGATTTTCCAACAAGTTTAAAGGAAAAAAAAAAAGTCTTCACAATTACCAACATATCTTGATATGATTGATATATAATAAAAGTGGTGGAATATAATGTTGTTCCAATCATAGCTTAAGACATTGGCAAATTGTGAAAAATATTGTAGAAAAAGTTAATCTTAATAATTACATAACCCATGATTTATAGAGTTTTCTACCCAAAGTTAAAGGATGAATATCACTATTTTGTATTTATTTAATTTAATGATGATGTGGAAAAATTCAAGGTTTGGGTAAGATTTTACAATAATTTAGTGACACAAAGACTTTATAATTAATTTTTTTCATAATTGTTGAGGTGGCATGTTATGATTTTTTTATTTCTTTTTTATTTTTTTTTATGGGAGCATGTTATGATTGATGAACGATAAAAATATGTAAGTAATGAGACCATGTACAAGTCTTGTTACTTACAACTTGACATTTTAGCAAGTTATGAAATAAATTATGAAAAATATGTACCTATTAGAAGATTTCAAGAATTTCATGACGGAGTTATTCTAAAAACTCTAAAATTTTNATTATATATATATATATATATGAGGATATTTTAGTAATTATAAAATTATATATAATTAGGTCGGGTTGGGTTCGGGTTCGAGCCGAATTTTTACAAAAACCCGAACCCAACCCGAACCTAGTTCGAGTTTTCTTTTTAACCCAAACCCGACCCTATTCCTTATCGGACAGGGTAAAACCCGGCCCATTAGGGTTGGGCCAGGCCGGGTACCAGTGGATCGGGCAGAAATTGTCATCTCTAAATTAGCTTAGTCACCAATGTTAAGACTCAATGGTATGATTATGACATACAAATTAAGTATCTTAATATTTATAGGGATTATTCCATTTGTTTTATAGTTTATTTTATTTTCAATTTTTTATTTTAAAAAAAAAAAGAGAGTAATCACTCCTCAAACATTTTCCCCCTTCTTCGAATTATATGTTTATAAAAATGAAAACGATTGAAGATGACAGATTTTCCAACAAGTTTAAAGGAAAAAAAAAAAGTCTTCACAATTACCAACATATCTTGATATGATTGATATATAATAAAAGTGGTGGAATATAATGTTGTTCCAATCATAGCTTAAGACATTGGCAAATTGTGAAAAATATTGTAGAAAAAGTTAATCTTAATAATTACATAACCCATGATTTATAGAGTTTTCTACCCAAAGTTAAAGGATGAATATCACTATTTTGTATTTATTTAATTTAATGATGATGTGGAAAAATTCAAGGTTTGGGTAAGATTTTACAATAATTTAGTGACACAAAGACTTTATAATTAATTTTTTTCATAATTGTTGAGGTGGCATGTTATGATTTTTTTATTTCTTTTTTATTTTTTTTTATGGGAGCATGTTATGATTGATGAACGATAAAAATATGTAAGTAATGAGACCATGTACAAGTCTTGTTACTTACAACTTGACATTTTAGCAAGTTATGAAATAAATTATGAAAAATATGTACCTATTAGAAGATTTCAAGAATTTCATGACGGAGTTATTCTAAAAACTCTAAAATTTTCTTAATCCTACATTAAATTATCATGTTGGTAGCCAAAAAAAGAAAAGAATACACAAGTGCTAATATCCATTTGATATCAACTTATTTGAAAAAAAAAAAAAAAAAAAATTCTTGATTATACTAGTATGTCGCACCCACATTTGCGCCCCGTGTGACTCAAACCAGGTCCCCATGTTGCACTCATGAAAAGAAGGTACCATCCAAACAAATGAATCTTATAGTAGATATATAATATATATTTGTACTTTAAATTGTTATACATAAACAAAATAAACTATAAACTAAAAAGACTATCTATCCAAAAAAAATTATATATATTATATACACATATACACAAAGGGTCCGATTAATATATGTCCAAAGGGTATACATTAACCATCAATTCTTAGAAACTATTTATGAGAACTTGAAAAAACTAACAAAAAAGTTAATCACTTTTTTGTTTTCCTATAAAAAGTTTCTTTTAAATGATTTTCTAAATAAAACATGGAAAATGTTAACTAATATCCTTGGTTTAAAAACTATTTTTAGAACCATATTCCTTACTCTTATTCCAAAAGTGAAGAGTCCTGAGAAAGTTTTAGACTTATCTATAGCTCTTTGTAATATTTTGTACAAATTAATATCCAAAGTGCTTGCAAATAGGTTGAAAAAAATATTGCCTCTAATTATTTATGAGTCTCAAAGTGCTTTCCAAGCAGATAAAGTTATCTCAGACAATATATTAGTGGCTTTTGAAACTTTACATCACATGCAAACCAAGAAATCCGAAAAACATGTTTTTTTGGCTATGAAATTGGATATGAGTAAAGCCTATGATAGGGTTGAGTGGAATTTTTTGATAAAAATTATGGAGAGAATGGATTTTCATCCTAAGTGGGTAGGGTGGATTTATGAATGTGTGAGTACTGTTTCCTTCTCTATTATGGTGATGGGGAGCCTTGGGGGCAAATTGTACGCTCTAGGGGATTGAGAAAAGGGGATTCTTTATCTCCATATATTTTCCTCTTATATTTGGAGGGGCTTAATGGGTTGATTAATAATGCGGTGTATGAAGGAAAAATTCAGGGCGACTCTCTTTGTAGAAACAGTCCAAAGATATTTCGCTTGTTTTTTGCAGATGATAGCTTGCTATTTTGTAGAGCGAGTTTGGGGGATGTCACAACCATTCAAAATATTTTGGAAGGGTATGAATCTGCATCTGGTCAACAAATAAATAAGGAGAAAATCACTCTTTTCTTTGGCAAATCTGTTAGTGAAGGGGTAAAGAATTTTGTGAAAGAACTCCTTGGGGTACCGGAGATAAAACCGTATGAAAATATTTGGGCCTACTAGCAATTGTTGGGAAAAATAGAAGAGCAAGCTTGAATTACATAAAAGATCGAGTTTGGAACAAATTGGAAGGGCGGAAGGAAAAGCTCTTATCTCAAGCTGGAAAAGAAGTGTTTATTAAAAGTGGCGGTACAAGCTATACCTACTTTTGCAATGGGGTGTTTCAAGCTCCTAGTGGGATTATGTAGGGATATTGAGATGCTTATTAGGAAATTTTGGTAGGGTCAAAGGGGGGAAAGAATGAAGATTCATTGGAAAAAGTGGGATATACTTTTGTAAACCAAAGAAAGAAGGTGGGTTGGGCTTTAAGGAGCTAGCAAAGTTCAATGATGTAATATTGGCAAAACAGGTATGGAGACTTATCCATGATAAACACTCCTTATTTTACCGTGTGTTTAAGTCAAAATACTTTCCAAATGGTACCATTTTTGATGCTAAACAATCTTCGGGGTCATTTGCTTGGAAGAGTATCTTGAAGTCTAGAAAAGTAATTTCCATGGGAGCAAAATGGAGAGTTGGGGGATGGGCTGTCCATAAACGTTTTCAAAGGCAAGTGGTTGCCTGCTGCTTTGGGTGGGTGTGTGATTGGTATGGTACAAGGAGTGGATGAAAACATGAAGGTGGCTGACTTGATTGATGCTAGATTGAGATGCTGGAAAAATCATTTAATTGATTCATGCTTTTTGCCGTTGGTTACAACAAGGATTAAGGCAATCCCTCTATCTGACTTACCACAACCGGATATGCTATATTGGGCTTGTGAAAGGAATGGAGCCTATTCAGTTAAATCTGGGTACCGTGCTCTATGTGAGGAAGAAAGGAGTGGTGAAGCCTCAAGTTCAAATTCGGGGCTGGTAGCTAGGTTTTGGTCGAAAGTATGGAAGCTGGGGGTGCCGAGGAAAGTTAAACATTTCCTTTGGAGAGCCTGTACAGATAGCTTGCCAACAAAAATTAATCTGATAAAGAGAAAGATCCTGAGTGATCCGGTCTGCCATTTGTGTGGCCAAGCTAATGAAGATACGCTCCATGCTTTGTGGGGCTGTGAGGCTGTCAAGTAGGTATGGGATCGTGACTTCAATTGGGTGAATAGATTTGAAGCGGCACATGGCTCATTTCAAGACTTGGTAGAGAAGGTCCTATCAAAACCAAGAGTGAGTGAAGTCTTTGCAACTATAGCATGGTTTTGTATGGGTACATAGAAACAAGTCTATGCTGAATGAAAAAACAACTCCACTTAGTGGTATTGGAGAAGCAGTCCGTAATTTTCTGCAACTGTTTCAGTTTTGCCGTGACCGACCAGTTAGTACTAAGAGCATCCACAGCAGTGGATGTAAAATTTTAGCTATTTAGCTACACAAAAAGCCACTTTATCTATTTTACCTACATACATGCTACAGCAGTTGATCTATTTTAGCTTTTAACACAATAAAATAATATAAACACTACAATAAAATAATATTTCATTCAACCCCCAACACACCACAACAACCACCCTCAAACCCATAAAAATCACTGCATAACTACAACTCCGCCGTGCCCATCAAACCCATTGAAGAAGAAAAAAAAAGAAAGCAGAAAAATCATAGCCGGAAACACAAACCCAGCCCGAAACAAAAACAAAAACCTATGCCCGAAACAAAAACCCAGCCCGAAACACAAATCCGAAACAGAAACCCCGCTCGAAACACAGAGCCGAAACGCCGAAAATAGAGAAGAGAGGCCGAAATGGGTCACGTCGGCGGCCGAACGTGGGTCGACGGCGACGGGTTTGCGGCGGCTGGGCTCGTGCAGATCGGTGATGGGTCTCTAAGGAAGAAAGAAGGGAACCGAAACCCATGCTCGAAACAAAAACCTAGCCCAAAACACAGAGCCGAAACGCCAAAAATAGAGAAGAGAGGCCGAAATGGGTCAGGTCGGCGGCCGAACGTGGGTCGACGGCGACGGGTTTGCGGCGACTGGGCTCGTGCAGATCGGCAATGGGTCTCTGAGGAAGAAAGAAGGGTCTGTGGGTCTGTGGAGGAAGAAAGAAGGGATGGAGAGGCAATGAGGAGAGAGAGAGTGAGATTGAGAGAGATACAGGAGTGAGTTGAGAGAGATGCCGAAGCTGAGAGAGTGAGGTTGAGAGAGATGAAGTTCAAAGATGAGATGGGAGTGAATGAGAGAGAGAGAGAGAGGGGCACGGTGAGAGTGAAGGAGAGAGGTGGGATTTTTTTAATAAAAAGCTAGAATAAAATAATGTATATTTTTTTAGCTCTCATGAACAGTGCACATCTATAAATAGATGTGCACTGTAGCAATGGAACTAAAATTTTTAGATTTAGCTCCACTGCTGCAGGGGTGTTTTTTGTGTTTGTGGAGCAAAATTTTAGCAATATAACATTATAGCTACACTGTTGTGAATGCTCTAAAAAGCAAAGACGTTGCAATTGGATACCTCCAAAGCCACGTGAGTATAAAGTCAATTTTGATGGAGCATTGTTTAATGAATGTGAGGAAGCAGGTTTGGGCATTGTGGTACGTGACTCAGGTGGATTAGTCATGGCAGATATGGAGGAAAAAATAATCAAGCTGCATTCTATGGAGTGTCTCGAGGCGTTGGCAGCAAGGCGTGCAGTGATTTTTGCAAAAAAAATTGGGTTACAAAAATCCCACTTTGAAGGTGAGCTCCATGCGGAGTTTTTCTTTTGCTCATGTTGTAAGGCAAAGTAATACGGTAGCACATTAGCCCGAGCAAGATTGTCTTTCTATTTTTGTGCTTGGATGGAGTTTGTTCCGTCAGACATTGTTGATTTTGTAACTGCTGATATCCATATTGTAGAATAATGAATAAATTCAGCAAGCTGTCTTTTCTCTAAAAAAAAAAACTATTTTCAGAAACATGTTATCGGGAGAATGATAGAACAATAAATATTATTGATAGCTATTTATATTTTTTATGAAAATGATGTTAAAAATTTCTTATTAACTAGTTTATTAATAATTACGTATCCGTTAATATAACCCATAAAACACATAAAAATAAAAAAAAAACAAAACAAAACAAAAAAGACTTTAAAGAGTAGTTGGTTAATAGACGGGAAGGAATTTGGAATCTCTCCTTGGATATCCGAACACTACTACATCCGAACTAATTTGGTACGCACTCATTTTTAGTTATTCCCTATTACTGTATTAACTTTTTCCCAGACCTTCTCAAAAAAAAAAAAAAAAAACCTTTTTCCCAGAGGCCTGAGGTAAGAAAAAATAAATGTGTGCTTTGACTTTGGTGGAACTCCATCCAAAATTTTCTACTACTAACATCTATTTTTCTAAAGTTTCAATCATTAAAAACCAAATCATAACCACCAAATCAGTATAAAAATGACATTAAAATAAAAGAAACAAAAAATTTAGAGTTAAAAAAAATGTTATATCTTCCTTGTTTTATTGTTATCATTATCTTTTCATTCCTTCAAATTGAATTAACTCATTCTTTTTCATAGTGTATTTTAATAGCTTTCCTATCACGTGACCAAACAATCTCAAAAAGTGTAAAAAATGTTTTTATGTTGTTAGAACATTAACAGCTTCATCAATCTCAAGATTTAGAATAATCATGAATTTCACATGTACATAAAACATAATTAAATAACTATAAAACCTACTCAAACCCATTATAGCAATTTTCTTATGATCACATCTTAGATCAAAAGACATTCTCTATAGGATAGCTTTCTCTTTTTGACCATCTTTGCTCATAACGGTAAATTCCATCAATAAGATGGAAAAATCTAAATGTCTTTTTATGGATAGAGAGAGAATTTCTTTTCTTGTTGAATTAACCTCCACTTGCCCATTAAAGTCAGAGTTACTTAGAATTTTTTTTTTTTTTACTTCTCTAGTAACCAACACTTGGAGATATATAATCAATCAAAATTAAACCCCTAACTTATCACATGTACGTTACCATGTGGGACATAACTAAATTAATTTAATCTTATTTTTTTTCACTTGTAAATATAGTCTAGTCATATATTAAAATTTCACAATTATTCATTTAATTTTATTTCCAACACAGGTTTCTCTTATGAAATGATATGTTTAAGTTTTGTTAAAATGTAAAACAAGCTCAAATTTGTCTAAAACTGTTCATCATAAAATAGTATCTGATTTTCTTTCCTGGTAGAAAAGGTCCTTCTGGGTTGAGCAGTAAAAAAGACAGTGTGTGTTCCGACAAAACGTTGGCATAGATAGAAGCAATAATTGGGTTCACTAACAGGTCACGACTCACGAGGACGGTTCCAAAATACGATGATGAAAAAGAGTAGAAGTAAAGCTCAGCTCAGCTCAGCTTCTGCACACTTTGACTCAGTTTTTTTAGGTCAAAGTGTTTCCACCAGCAAAAATNCTTTCCTGGTAGAAAAGGTCCTTCTGGGTTGAGCAGTAAAAAAGACAGTGTGTGTTCCGACAAAACGTTGGCATAGATAGAAGCAATAATTGGGTTCACTAACAGGTCACGACTCACGAGGACGGTTCCAAAATACGATGATGAAAAAGAGTAGAAGTAAAGCTCAGCTCAGCTCAGCTTCTGCACACTTTGACTCAGTTTTTTTTGGTCAAAGTGTTTCCACCAGCAAAAATAAACGGTATCTCCGTGATCCTCTGCGTTGAGGTACACTTTAACGTGCAGTGCTGTCCTCACTTCTCACTTTCACACTGCTCTTTTTATCTCTTTATTGTCTGTGACCCACCCGAAAATGACCTCTCAACACGCCTTTGAAAAATACAATCCTTCTTTTAAGCTACTCAGCAAAAAAAAAAAAACGCAATTTTGCTTTTTAAATAGTTTTATTTTATTTTATTTTTTTCTATAAAATTTAGCGTGTTTTTAAACCCATGAACTAAAATTTGAAAACATGATTTTTTGCCTCATTTTGGCTCTATTTAGAATCTGCTTATTTTATTGAAATTGAAATTTTTTTGTTGAAAGTATTGTAAATAAAGATAAAGATAGCTGAAATAGTACAGTGAAACTCATAAATAGTACCAAAAAGTGCTGTGGAGCCCATGAATAATAACAAAAATAAACAGAATAGTAAAATAAGCAAACTTTTTAATTTGAAGTTAAATACATACTTTTATCATTTAAAATTTTTCATTTTCCCACAAAATTGCAGGACCAAATGAGATCTTATTTAATTTTAGGAGCTAGGGGAAAAAAAAGGATATATGTTTAAGTAATTTTTGAAAGCGTAAGCAAAAAGATAAGGTTTTTTTTTTTTTTTTTTTTTTTAATAATCTAAAAAAATGGTCATTTGTAGACATAAATAATAAATTGATTCAAGATCAAGAAAGTAATTTTTACTATCTAAATTCTAAAGCCCCACAGGATTTCTTAATTTTTCCAAGTCATTATATATTTTTACTTTTTGTTAACCATAAAATAAAAGGTTTGAACTTTAATTTATATATTGTATGATACCAAAGAATATGAACAATTTTTTGATTTTGTGCATATCAGTTATTATCACCTATATATTGGATGACGGCATGACGCTGATCTATTATATAATATTTCAATCTGTAATCGATCCCTAAAGCACTTGAATTATTTATAATAAATTATATTATATTGGACATAGTATCGATTATCCTCAGAAAATTTAGTCTTTTTTTTTTCTTCTTTTTTTTTTTTTTTTTTGTGTGTTATCTAATATGCCTTATTTTACATAAAAATTCTCTATTTTTACCAAAATAAAAGAGGGACAAAAACTCATCAAAAAAAAAAAAAAAAAGAGGGACAAAAAAATATATCTAAGTTTTTTCTTTGAGTCTTTGAGACTTAAACTTTTGAAATAAGTAATAAATTTTCATATTATTAAAATAAATGATTCGAGTTACATCCTATATGCTATCTCCATAATTAAAAAATAAAAGAACCACAAATAATAATTATCAAAATCTTCAAACTTCAGAGTTCAAAATTCAAAATTTCAAATAAACATGGAGAACAGTAACATTATAAACGGTCGCTGAAGTTTTGTTTTTGTTTTTGTTTATTTATTTATTTATTTTAATAGGAGGTTGCTGAAGTTGAAATAACAAATATGTGCGGATCTTGTGTAATGAAGATTCCAAGTTCTTTATTGCCATTCCTTTCTTATGTATGTGACATTTCCCACCCACCCCAAAAAGACACACACACGCATATATATATATATATATAAAATAACAATTTAATTTAATAAATAAATGCATGTGCGGTAGACATGACTGGCCCTGATTTGAGCACCCTGGCCCAAATGGATACAAAGAAAATAAAAAAGAAAAGATTGAATATTAAAATAATCTCATGCGCTAGCTAAGCTCCCCCCCCCCCCCCCCCCCCCCAACCACAACATTTTAAAGATTGGATTCATTTGCTTGTATGTTTCTCTTGCCATTTTTGGTTTAATGTGAATTTCTTAGAATTAGATCTCTATCTCTCCATTTTTAGTTTCAAATGAGCTAAGTTTTTGTGATGATGTGCAGGATTGAGTGATTTATTATTATTATTATTATTTTGGAATCACAACTATGGCTATATATTATTATTTTTGAGGGTCACTCCCTTTTTCTAGACTTAATAGGATGTTGCCATGTGTTCAAAATTACCACGTCAACATCCTATTGGGTCTAGTGCATAGGACACATTTGACCCATTTCTTACTCATTATTTTATTTATTTTATTTTTTTGGGTGATTGATAGTAAAACACAAGAAAAAGGGAGCTCCTGGGCCACATAATTGCAATTGTTTCAAGTACATTGTTCTAGGAAGCATGGTATGCAATGTGCTTGTGTAAAGATTTTTATTATATTTTGATTGTTTTAATTTAAAATTTTTTTTTTTGGAGAGAGATTGTTTTAATTAATTAATTAATTAATTTCTACCCTACTTTATTGGTAATTGGTCAAATATTATAGAAGTGAAAAATATACATCATACCTTCAAAGACTTTACCAACCAATGTCTAATAGAGTGATACCAAATTTATTTATTTATGTTTTGAGGGAAGCGGTGCCAAAAATTAACACTTCCAACCCTGCAATTGTTAAAAAAAATAGAGTTCTTAGCATGAGAATAGGAATGGGGGGCTGTTATTTTATCTATTTTTTGGGTTATTGATAGAAGGAAAAAAAAAAGGCAGCTTCTGGGCCACGTAATTGCAATTTTTCTAGTACACGAACACTTGCTAGATTTTTCTAGGCCCTTGCGAATGTGAAAGGAATTTGCTAGATTTCAATTGTCCTCAACTTGTAGCATCTCTTTTCATCACCTTTCTCCAGGCCCCAGTTACCAACCCTTACTTGACTCCCTCTCTCTCTCTGCACCCCCTCCCACAACTCACACACTGAGACAACTTGGTCCACCATTCTTGCTTGCAAGTGATCCTCCAAATCAATCTCCGACTAATCTTCATTTCTTCCCATCATTCTACTCACAATGAAATTGTGTGATCTGCACATTTTAGAAAGGACCCTTTTTCAGTATTTCAGAAGGTTGTCTGTAACTAAATTGTTTCACCATCATAGCAGCATCAACCACTGCCACCAGCACAAAACATATTTGATTCTATCCCCACAAGCCCCGAACATAACATCGAAATTATATTTTTACTCCACTTTTGATCAATAAAAGTGTCGTATCTATGAGCTAATGTTGTACAATCAAGTGCAAGATGTGTGCTGAAAGCATTTTCAATAAAGACGTCTAGTGTTCAAATCCTCCCTTCCTCCCGCGACTAACAAACTATCAAAAAGAAAAGGTGCAAGACGTGTTGAATACTGGAACTTGATGTGTTTGGTGAATTCCCAGAACATAGAAATTGAAAACTATAAGATTTCATCAATGGCAGAGAGAGAACTTACAAACTTCCACTCACTTACCCTTTTGCAGCCTTTTGAGAATGACATCAACCTCAATATGATTCCACATTACGATAGAGACAATGTTCGAGACATGGACCCCTATATTGTCTAGCTACAACAATAGAGGGCTGTGCATTTGGAGAGGTGGGGGAGTCACTTTCTCTCCCAACAGATTAAACATTCTCACAGACACACACAAGACGTACCCCACATCCATAGGGCATATAGGGGTTTGTATGTTGGGACATACTAGTGCCAAGACACTCCAAATGTTCGTCAGCTCATCAGAAAAGGAATCTTTACATTTGCATGTTTTAATCACTCAACAGTGATAAAAATAATACAACTTCTGTTTGCAACATAATGACAAAACCCTAGAAACAAATTATTATGACGCCTAGGTCATAGATCTCAATCATAGTCAGCACAACAAAATTAGGCATCTATTTGAGTACCTCTTGAAATATAAGTATAACCTAACTGCTATAGCACCTAACCAATCATTGGACAATTTATTCAAAGTATTTCTTTCATATCTGGCAACAGAGACAAAAATTCCTACAAATGAATGATCATCTGAAATAACCATGACCCAACCTCTTATCATATGACATCAAAACCGTATGAAACATTGTAAAATGGTTGTAATTTATGAAATTTGTCCTACCCATTGAGCTCTAACTTAAATGGCACCTCATCTCTTTATAAGAGTACAAATGTACAATAGATGTGAGGTTGTGGGTTCAAGAACTAACAGGTGCACGTGTAACTTACCAAAATTATAATAAAAACTAAGTTGGACGAGGTCTCATAAAAAAAGAAAAGAAGACAGTACCATAGTAATAAATGAATTGAACAAGTGAGTGGACATTAAGAAAAGTAAGGACAATGATCATCATCGGTATGCACATGATGCAACGTGATAGTTGCCGCTGGTTAAAGATGCATAGGAATCTTCAGTCAAGTTTTCTTCTAATCAGCCCTTTGAAGAAGTCCAAACTGCAGCCACAATGTAAAAAAATCTTGATTACTTATATTTCTATCATAATTAGATTTTTATGTAACATACTTCTAGAACAATAACACCTGTAACATACTTTTTTTTTTTCAGTTCATGTTTTAATGGACTAATGTAATTTTAGCGCTTGATTGTTCTTTGTCCCTGATGTACACTTCCTGTATATTTAGGTGACTTTTTTTTTTCCCGCTCTAATTTAATACTCCCTCCGTCCCACTTTTTTTGTCCTCTATTCTATTTTGAAATGTCCCAAAATATTGTCCCGTTTCTAAAAATAAAAGTCATTAATTTACTAATGTTTCTATTATACTCCTATTAATTTACAAATTCAATTTTTTGATAAATTTTTTAAAAGGTAGTTTTGGAAACTTATAAATTTTTAAAAGGTAGATAAAACAATAAATGATGTTCCCTTAAAAAGTTTAATTTTTCAAACAGGACAAAAAAAAAAAATGGGATGAAGAGAGTATATCTTTCATTACTTATCCATCTAAAAAAAAAAAAAAAACAAAGTCACATGTAATTCCAGTAATGTTTATATTTTAAACATGATATTAGAGGGAATAGAAGCACAATTTATTCAACAGTCGTACACTTATTCAAAAAATGGCAAAAAGTGTATTAAAGGACTTAACACCACGCTCAGAGGGCTTTTTGATGCAGCATAAATTCTCAAAGGGATTAAAAATCAACAAGAACAGAAAAATTAATAATAAACCTAGAAATTAGTATTTACTCTTGATTGGAATCAGCACCTAATGTCGTCTGGAATCAACACCAAACTATTGAAGGTAAAACTTCAAACTGTACTGTAATGGTGAACTCTTGGTTCTTTAAATAGAGTTCCAAACTAATTATCCTAGTAAGGTTGGGAAATGATTCTAACCAATGAAAGTAATTCTACTAACATAGGAAAAGGAATAAAATCCTAAACCAAGCAGGAAAAAACAAAATGTTTAACCAATTACATAATGTAAATAAAAAAAATCCTACACATTAATTGAATATGCCTTAGACCGAATCGGTGGCAGGCTCCATTCACAAGGTCAGTGGTTATGTTATCTTCTTGCATCTACATCCATTTTTTTTTTTTTTTAAATAGGTATGCATCTACATCCATAGGTCTGCGTAATTGGGGACCTATATTTTGCTCCTGCAGCACCTTTCAGAAGAAGAAAGGTATGATGTTTTGACACGGATGCCTACATCTATGGACCCCCTTTTGATCCATTGTAGTGCAGCATTTGAGCTGTGGAGATTTTACATTCAGGATGTTTGGAATTTAGTGGGTATTATCGGAGAAGGTTCTTGATTTATTATGTGGGTGGCAGTGTAGGGGACCTAATATTTGTAAATATTTTTTCAATTGTAATTCTTTAGCTACTTCATGTCTTCTTACACGAAGTAGTCTCATTTCAGTAAAATTATTATTACCTATAAAAAAAATTAAAAAAAAAAGTTAAACAATGGAAGGCTATAAGAGGCCAATAGCAAAATTTAAGATTTTTTTTTTTTTTGGTTTGTTGATAAGTAATATAAAAACTTTTATTAAGAAAATAAAACAGCACAAGTACACAAGAAATGTACTAGAAGGGCATCATCAACAAGAGACCAAACTACAATGATCAAGCAAAACAAGAAGGGAAAGACAAGAAAAAGTCGGAGCAAAATTTAGAATTAAGATCCCCAAAACATCTGTAGTATGTTAGTTAGGTTAGGCTCTATGAGAGTATTATGAGGACAAACTTTATGCATTGTGACATGAAAGGAACTATGATGAGCAAACACATTTAAGCCTTTTCATGCTTAAAATGGGATTCAAAAGGAATTGTTGCTTTAAGGAAGAAACAGTTTATTCTATCAAAAAAAGAAAAAGAAGAAAAAGGAAGAAACAGTTTATGATAATTTTGACAGGGCATTGGTTTTAATTGAAAAGGAAAGCTTTATGCATTTAGTCTCTTTTGCTGGGACACTACCCTGGTCTCTTCGTAGTGTTTCTGTCTACCCAACTTAGAGAAGTCCACATTGTCAAACCATAACAGACCTCAGGCATGTTTGTTTATCACATTCTTTTATTGATAGTTAATGGTTTTCTTAGTGTAATTTGCAAATAACCATATAAGATAATATACCGTACTGACCTACATATACTTTGTAGCATATTTCCATAATTATGAAAAATCTCGACAACTTTTTGCAATATTATTTTATCCAACATGAAAATACCATCTAAATAATTTACCTATTGCCATCAGGGTGAAGCTCATACATTTGATTGTCATCACCAATAGCTAACAAATATCCTGAGGATGTCAAACCCTACAAAGATAGAATTAAATATAAAAAACACAAATTTCTAGGATCAGCAACTCATATGTCATACTCTGAACAATTGAACAATCCCCATTGAAATGAAATCGCACAAAGTATGGCATCGATTATGCTTGAAAATTAGTGTTTCCAATGGAGATGCCTAGGGTTTGAATCCCCCCTCCCCGACTGTAACTATTGAATTATTAAAAAAAAAAAATGATACTGCTATCTAATTTTTAGCCAGATTATTGACACCCTCATTTACATCTCCATGTGTTCTTTAATAGGATATAGCTAAAGATCAAGGTTGTTAAAGTCAAGATCCTATATAGAATTATAGAAGTGTCCAAGATTGGATAAAAAAATTGTGTGATTTAACAAAATGAAAAATAACTATAAAAAGTACAGGCATACATTACGAAATTCTACAAGCAATAGTATACAAGTTTGCAATGTAGCTCAAAAAATAGAGTTTGCATTTACAGTAAATGAAAAGATCAAGATTTAAATCCTTGCATTCTGTTTAAAGTGTAATTAGCATTTTAAATTAGTTAAAATCCAAGCTAAAGTAATATGGAAAAAGAAACTTCTTAATAAAAATATCTATATTTTCCATAAGCACATACATCACAACTTACAAACAATATTGCAAGTCACACAAATTTTATATGTAATTAAATGTTTTTGTTAAAAAGCATTTTGCTGTATGTTGTGTTCAGTCATTCTTTTATATTTTGTCCATTTTTGGCCTGGTGCCTGTATGTAATTTGATTGGCTGATTGTATAAAATATCCCAATTTCCAACAGATTGTAGAATCAATAGAATCTAGAATTCCAATTTTATTAAACATCCCAATTTCCACAAAGTTGTAGAATCGGTAAAACCTTAACTAAAAATCTAGGTTTTACTGATTTTACATTAGATCCAATTATGGTCTTACAACTTCACAATTTTTAAAGCAATCTAGATTGTTTGATAGAGTTGGAATTGTGAAATTGTATAATTTATGATTTAAATCTAGATCTTAACAACCATGCTAAAGATTCTGATCACTATTAGTAAATTGCAATGAATTGGATAAGTTTTTCGCTTAAATCAGAATCTTAACCATGAAGTCCCAAGTACGAAGATGTTCCCCTAGCTTTTACAAAATAAGCAAGTGAATACATGTTTTTTTATTTATTTATTTATTTATTTTTATTTTTATTTTAAAGAAATACATAATTTCATCCATATACGTTCATTCGGCAACTTATCTAGCAAGTAGGAAGCCTTTAAATTTCATCCTACCTGAATAGTTACTACATTTTCAACCATTTGGTCCTCGTTCTTTTCCTGTACAATTACTCTTTGCCCACTGCATGCACATAACAAAAGAGAAAAATCATGCGTTTGTAACTGAAACATTAAGGCAAATATACATGCACAAGATTTTTTTTTTATTATTATTTTTCACGATGATGAACAGAGTACTAGGAACAAATACAAAAAAATCAAACAAAAACACAAACAGATTGCACGAAATCAAAAACGGAAATACATTGTGTAAAACCCCAAATACGAGACCACCCAAAAAAAGTCCCAACTAGCAAAGACTTCAAAAAATTAGTAGATTTCTCAATATCCTCAAAAATGAAGGTATTACTTTCCTTCCATATCAACCACATCAAACAGGCTGGCACCATATTCCAGATCGAAGAATAGTGTAACCCCAAAAAATTCTCCCATGCAAAAAGAAGAGAAACAACCGTCCTTTGCATCACATCACCCACTGCAAACCAAACATAAAAAACGCGTCACTCCATAAGGCGTGTGCAAACTTATAATAAATTAAAAGATGATCCACTGTTTCTTCATCGCAACGGCACAAGCAACACCAATTAACCAAAGACAGGTTCCTTTTTACAAGGTTGTCAATAGTAAGAATACTATCCCGAGTTGCAGTCTATAAAAAGAAAGACATTCTTCTAGGTACCTTAATACTCCAAATACACTTCCAAGGGAAAGGAAAGGTAGGAGGAGTAGATAAGGAATTATAGAAAGAGCGCACATCAAAAACACCATTCGGGGTTGACTTCCAAAACAAACTATCAATTCCCTCACCCCTAGGCATTTTGGAATAAACATGCTCGTAAAAAGAAAACACTCTCTCCTCCTCCCAATCATCAAGAGCCTTGTGGAATTGAATATTCCAACTCTTACTACCACCATATGATGAAATAGTAATCAACTCAAAAATTGAAGCTTCTTTTCCCATAGCACGAGAGAAAAGATCATGGTAAAGATCCTTTAAGGGAATCTACCCACACCAAAGATCATACCAGAATCGAATACGAAAACCCTCTCCCGCCACATTGTAACACATGACCAAAGAAACTCTCAACACCTTTCCTAATATTCATCCACATTCCACATCCTTGAGCACCTCTACTAACTCTAATGCACCAACCTCCACTAGACATTCCATACTTGGTAGCTATTACCGGACGCCATAAATGATTGGTTTTACTTCCAAACCACCATAACCATTTTCCAAACAGGGCTTGATTAAACAAACCAATCCTCCGAATCCCCAAACCTTCATTCTCCATTGGCCAACACACCTTATTCCAAGCAACAAGTGGATATTTGAAAGCTTCCTCAGAACTCCCCCGTAGGAAATTTCTCTAGATCCTTCCTAATCTATCTGCCATAACTTGAG
This sequence comes from Quercus suber, assembly GCF_002906115.3. Taxonomy (NCBI): domain Eukaryota; kingdom Viridiplantae; phylum Streptophyta; class Magnoliopsida; order Fagales; family Fagaceae; genus Quercus; species Quercus suber. The sequence continues at coordinate 707,372 of NW_027069734.1, forward strand.
GGATAGAAAACAAGGATAAGAAATAGGTGGGAAGGCTTGAAAGGGTACTTTTCAATAAAGTTAATCTTCCCCTTTTGACAAAATATAAACGTTTCCAACTAGAAAGCTTCTTCTCCATTTTTTCTATAATAAGATTCCAAATTGATGGATCCTTAAAATGAGCTCTAAGAGGCATATCCAAGTACGTCATGGGTAGCTTACCAACATTGCAACTTAAGACACTAGGGGTGTGTTTGGTTCATGTAAAATATTTTTCGAAAAATAAATATTTTCCGGAAATACTATTTTCAAGAAAGGAAAATGTATTCAAGCTGTTTGGCTGCCTCGGAATTCGTTTTACGAAAAATTAATTCCGGTTTTTAGTTCATTCAAACATTTTCTCAACTTCCAAACAAATTTTATATCAGAAAATCCACCACCACTCATACACCAGCACCCATAGAAAATCCACCACTATCCACACACCAACACCAACAGAAAATCTACCACTATCCACCCAAAACCCACCATCACACAACATAGAAACCACCAAAACGCCACCACCCACACCACCACCACCACAACAACAACAAAAAAATCAGAGATCAAAGAGATCAGGTAGATCGGTGAGAGAGTGATCGGCGATCAAGCAGATCAGCGACGATCCAGGTAAGGGTTTGTGAGTGGCGAACCATTGAGAATCGAGCTTCTCGACGGCCCTGATTTTGAAACTGATTCGGTCGAGCAAGAGCGACAATGCAGTGTCGGGGTTGGAGATCTGGATTGTGACGATCAGAGGATCGCTGGGACAGTACACATCCTTGTCCAATTGGATTTTGAGAGTGGGAATTCGTTGACAGAACTCGGACTCAGCGGTGGTAGTGTTTGGTGGATTTCGGTTCAAAAGGGAGAGGGAGATCGAGAAAGAGAGAGATCGATGGCGCGATCTTGCCGCTACGTCTGGGGTTGAGGCGCGATAGCTCACTCTCCCTACTCTCTCTTCTTTCTCTTTCTCTTTCTCTCTTTGCGCGTCTGGTCCTTCTTTCTCTCTCTCTTTCTCTCTTCCGGAAGTGATTTAAAGGTAAAATAAAAACGGAAATGCTTTTACGCCCGTGAAACCTTATTTTACGGTCAACGCAGAAAACCATTTCAGTTTGACCCAATTTTCGGTAACTACCAAACACACACGTTTACGGAAAAGCATTTCCAGAAGTGATTTGAAGCCAAAACAAACGCACCCTAGATAGAGTATTCAAACTCCCTATCACCCCATTGGAACAATCTCACTCTTACCAATATTAACTTTCAAGCCTGTGATAGCCTTAAAGAAAATCATCACCATCCGAATATATAAGAGTTGTTCCCTGGTTGCATCACAAAAAATGATAGTGTCATCAGCAAAAAGAAGATGAGAAATACACAAACCTCCTTGAGAATGGGAATTTGCTTGGAAACCCCTAGGAAAGCCTCCCTCTTCTGTTCTTTGTTCAACAACCTGCTCAAAACTAAAGGTGTGCAGAAAACCCATCGACCCACCAAACCTGACCCGACGGGTTGGGTCGGTTTTTAAGGCTTGGTGGGTTGGGTTGGGTCACAAAATTTTTTTTTATAGCGGGTCGGGTTGAATGTGGGTCATAAAATTACAAACCCGCCAAACCCGACTAGACCCACCCATATTTAATATATATTTAAAATATATTATATATTTAATAAATTTTTTTTAAAATCAGCTATAAATTTAATATATACTAATAACAATATTATATACTATAAGTGCTTATATATAATTTGTACATTTGATTTTAAAACCTAAAATAAGCATAAATTATGTCTAAAAATATATAAAATATACCTAAAAATTATTTTTAATTAAATTATTAATTGCCATATCACCTACATGTTGTGTCCTAGTTTTCAAAAACTGCTAGTGTCCCATGTGGTGCCGTGTCCCGTGTTGTGTCTGTATCATTGCTTCCTAAAAAAAGGTATGTTTGATGAAATGCTGTGTCATTCAGTGACTGCCATAGTTTATGTAATAAACTAGATATAATATGTAGAATCATGCCAAATTATTCTTCTGCACATTTTGCAGGATTTCAGACTCTTGAGGAGCTATATTATAAGACATGGCTGCACAGGTGATGTGTCAATCTTAATTCTGTCTTTCAGTGGTTGACAATGGCAGCCTTTTTTGTAGAAGTTTTTAGTTATATTCTAGCAAATAATGCATATTCTTCTGCTTGTATGCATTAGTGGCTATTCATGAAAGAATTAAAGGTTCAGCATTATGGATTGTGTGACCACGCATATGTAAGGCAGAGAAAATGTCTACTCCCATGTCCGAATTATTCCATTCTCCTCACTTTATTCTTGTAATAAAAAACCATAGAAGTCAATTTTTGTTTTTTTAATTAGTAAAAACAAAAAAAAAAATTGTCCTTACTCACAATTCAGAGGTTAAATAAAAGAATAGTAATTACATCAGCTGTCCAACTTGACTCAGTACTAACCCTCCTCCTTGCGTTTGTTGTTGTGTCTTCCTGTGACACTAAAGTCAAAGAGATCAAGGGCTAATAGAGACAGTTGACTTGATTCAAGTTAAAATCCCTTTACCAACTATTGGGATGGCAAAGTGAATTTCATTTACAAATTTTACATCCTATGATGTCTTATTAATTGTTGAAATCATAGGCGATCGATATTTTCCCACAGCCAAAATCCCCTCCCCTCCCCTCCCCATTTTTTTTTTCTTCTTGGACTTGGCCTCACTATTGCTTCAATGTAAACCTTGCTACTCATTAACTAATCCTTATGAATGCAACAATTGGTCTTGAATGCACATGACTGAAGCATTTTGGCTCTCTCTCATCATATCCTCTATTGGTGCTACCTCCATCTTCTTAAAGAGTGTCACGATTTCTTTTCCCTATATTTTTACGTGTTTATAATTATCACCATTCATCCATCTGAACTCCATTATTCCCTCATTCCATCACTTTAGAATATCGGGCTTATTGAAGGACTATAAATAACATATATTATTTATATAGATACGATAGTATTTCAAACCTATGGTGTCCACTCCGTAATAATTGCTCTTTATTATTAGGCTGAGGTGCCAATTGGTTTCTGATATAGACGTGGATTGAACTACAAATGTCTTATTTGACTATAAATAACATATTATCTCAAAATTCTTTTGTTGGAGGGTGGCAGATTCTTGATTCCATTCACATTGCTAATGAATGCTTAGATAGTAGAATGAAGAGTAGAATTCCAGGTGTGATTCTCAAATTGGATATTGAGAAAGCTTACGATCATGTGAATTGGGATGCCTTGTTTTATCTCATGGAAATGATGGGTTTTGGAGAGAAGTGGAGGAGGTGGATGAAGTTTTGTGTTTCTACCGTTCGTTTTTTAGTTCTTGTTAATGGCACTCTCCAGTAGGATTTTTTGGTAGTACTTGGGGCCTTCGCCAAGGGGACTCCTTGTCTTCTCTTCTCTTCCTGTTGGTGATGGAAGTTTTGAGCAGGGGTGTGCATGGGTCGGGTTGAGGGGATTTTTTGACCCAACCCACCATGGTGGGTCAAAAAAAATTCAACCCAACCCAACCCATCACATAAGTCCAACCCAACCCAACTCAACCCACATGAGTCGGGTTGAACCCATGGGTTTGACAAATTTTTATTATTATTATTATTATTATTATTATTAAATTTATTAAATATATTATTATTAGTATATATTATATATATATATATATATATAAGCATAAAAAATTATTAAATATATAATATATTTTAAATATNAAATTATTAGGCTAGTTACACTTTACCCCCTATGATTATGTCACTTTAACATTGCAGTGTTTTGAAAAGTGTCACTTTACCCACCAAAGTTGCCTCCGTTAACCTTCGTTACTGATCACCATTTAAAAAGGGGTAAATTTGTCCTTTTGATCCTCTTTTATGCCTCTCTCCTCAAACCAGGCCAAAAGACCCCTAATCCCCAATCTCCACCACCAACCTTCATCCACACTGCCAACCAAATCAACCACCGAGACGCTTAGCTACCTCCACAAAACTGACTATTACAGAGAGGCCAACACAACACAAACTGTGTCTAGCCAATCCCCTAGAGCACATAGCAGTGGGAGGAAAAGACCTCTAAACATTGAAGGGAGATCACTCCTTATGAGCACATCTCCATGTGCTTCCCCAAGCGATGTGGGAATCCAAGATTGCTTCTCCCTTTGGTCTTTCACACTTTGCATCTATGCTATTCCATCATCTCTCTCTTTAGCTCTTTTGAAAATATATGAATCTTCATCCCGGATCCTAGCAATTGGATTGGATATTTGGAGGAATTAGAAGAAACAGATCTGCAAAGAGGTTAAACAGTCGGATCAAATCTCTCTGTCCACTGCATTCTTCTCTGCCACGTGTTTTGCTCTAAAGAGGTACACGTTGATGGCCACTCCAAGAGGTTAAACAAACTTGCTCTGCAGAAGTTCTGGTTTGACCAGCCTTAGCACAAGCTTCTAATTTGAGAATGCTAATTCAAGGTTCGGATACAAATCCACCACCATCTGATGTTGATAATTAGTTGTGCGAGCTATCCACCACAATCTGATGTTGATAATTAGTTGTGTCTTTGGATGGGTAATCCTTTAACTAGTTTATGATTTCTCATCAACTCTATTATTTTTTTCCCATATCTCTTGGAGTTTTGCCTAACTTTTAATGGATTTGCTACGATTTCAAGTTTAAGGTTTGTTGCTCAGCTTATGACTAGTGGTATCACTTCATAAAAAAATCAAGATCTAAAAGTAAAAGTTGTTTTTTTTAGTGTTCTTAGCCAAAGTATAAAAACTTCCACAATTTTTATAAAACGCTTACTTTTATATCTTGATTTCTATGCTTGTTTTATGTTTTTCTTGTTTTTGACGGTGAAAATGATGAGGTGGGTAATGGCTGCTTAATGGAGGCAGCCTTGGGTGGGTAAAATGACTTTTTTCAAAACACAGGTAAGCAACATTAAAATGGCGCAAATCATAGGTGAGCAGAGTATAATTATCCCTTATTATTAAATTTGGGGGCATGACCAGGGTTAGTATTTGTATGTAAGCTCAGCTCATTTGGTTTGTTTGTTTATTATTTTTATCCATTATTGCTTTTTTTTTTTTTTTTTTTAATTTGATTTTAGATATATTTTCAAATATTTTATGTGTTACATATTTTTAAAACCTAAAATAAGCATAAATTATGTCTAAAAATATATAAAATATACCTAAAAATTATTTTTAATTAAATTATTAATTGCCATATCACCTACATGTTGTGTCCTAGTTTTCAAAAACTGCTAGTGTCCCATGTGGTGCCGTGTCCCGTGTTGTGTCTGTATCATTGCTTCCTAAAAAAAGGTATGTTTGATGAAATGCTGTGTCATTCAGTGACTGCCATAGTTTATGTAATAAACTAGATATAATATGTAGAATCATGCCAAATTATTCTTCTGCACATTTTGCAGGATTTCAGACTCTTGAGGAGCTATATTATAAGACATGGCTGCACAGGTGATGTGTCAATCTTAATTCTGTCTTTCAGTGGTTGACAATGGCAGCCTTTTTTGTAGAAGTTTTTAGTTATATTCTAGCAAATAATGCATATTCTTCTGCTTGTATGCATTAGTGGCTATTCATGAAAGAATTAAAGGTTCAGCATTATGGATTGTGTGACCACGCATATGTAAGGCAGAGAAAATGTCTACTCCCATGTCCGAATTATTCCATTCTCCTCACTTTATTCTTGTAATAAAAAACCATAGAAGTCAATTTTTGTTTTTTTAATTAGTAAAAACAAAAAAAAAAATTGTCCTTACTCACAATTCAGAGGTTAAATAAAAGAATAGTAATTACATCAGCTGTCCAACTTGACTCAGTACTAACCCTCCTCCTTGCGTTTGTTGTTGTGTCTTCCTGTGACACTAAAGTCAAAGAGATCAAGGGCTAATAGAGACAGTTGACTTGATTCAAGTTAAAATCCCTTTACCAACTATTGGGATGGCAAAGTGAATTTCATTTACAAATTTTACATCCTATGATGTCTTATTAATTGTTGAAATCATAGGCGATCGATATTTTCCCACAGCCAAAATCCCCTCCCCTCCCCTCCCCCATTTTTTTTTTCTTCTTGGACTTGGCCTCACTATTGCTTCAATGTAAACCTTGCTACTCATTAACTAATCCTTATGAATGCAACAATTGGTCTTGAATGCACATGACTGAAGCATTTTGGCTCTCTCTCATCATATCCTCTATTGGTGCTACCTCCATCTTCTTAAAGAGTGTCACGATTTCTTTTCCCTATATTTTTACGTGTTTATAATTATCACCATTCATCCATCTGAACTCCATTATTCCCTCATTCCATCACTTTAGAATATCGGGCTTATTGAAGGACTATAAATAACATATATTATTTATATAGATACGATAGTATTTCAAACCTATGGTGTCCACTCCGTAATAATTGCTCTTTATTATTAGGCTGAGGTGCCAATTGGTTTCTGATATAGACGTGGATTGAACTACAAATGTCTTATTTGACTATAAATAACATATTATCTCAAAATTCTTTTGTTGGAGGGTGGCGGTAAAGTGTAACTAGCCTAATAATTTTTTTTTTTTTTTTTTTTTTGATAAGTAAAGATAACTTTTTTTTTTGATAAGTGATAAGTAAAGATAACTAGTCGTTATTAAAATAATAATAATAATAATAAAACTAACGCTTAACCAAACTAAACCAAACAACTCAAATAGTTCCACTACCAACCGGGAGCCATTATTTTTTTAGAGAGAGAGAGAGAGAGAGAGAGTAAAAAAAAATCACAGTGGGTGGCGTGATCTCCCATATCAATGGGTGGCAATGGATGAACTAGCATTGCCAGCCACTGATCTGGCACTTCCTTGCAATTGTGAGTCGTGAGAGAGAGAGAGAGAAAGAGAACTCAACTCTAGGGCTTGAAGACTGAAGAGTAGAAGTGCGAAAACACTAGATAAGCAATGGAGATTGTGCCGTGTGTAAGCAGATCTATCTTTTTATTTTTTATTTTTTGCATGCCCGTGTTGTGATCGTGTCTGGGCCATGTCCTATCCGAGCCACATAATTTTTTTTTGTTTCTTCATTGACATGGATGGGACATGCAGGCAGCCTTGTCGGTGACTTTCCCATGTCTGACACTGACACAGTGCCCATTATGGCGAGTCTGTGCTTCACATATAACTCACATACTCATGCAGGATTGAACAATTACCTCACTATCAACCCTCTCTATTAGGGTAGTATTAAAGGTTCACTTATTAAGCACTGCTAAAAGCATAACAAAATCTTTTCTTATTGTCAAACTAACAAAACCCTGATGCACAACAAGTACTTGCCCAATAATTGGTAGATTGGTGTCATCATCAACAAATCATGAAAAAGGTTTCAAAATCACATGAAAACCATATTAGGCTTTTGCGCAGTGACATACCAGTAGCTTACTGAAGCTAAATCCAACTGATCATATATGAAAAGTGGGTGACAGCAATGTATATTCACCAATATAAAAGATTTGTTTGGAAACAGTATTTTAGTCCAGTGTTCTCTATTTCTAAAATATTCATGTAATGGATTTGATGTGTTTTGATAGGTTTTAGTAGATATTGAGGCAAAAAAATGCATTCCAAACTCCCCTTTTCATTTAACTGGTTGATAATCTGTACCTATAATTCACGTTTTATCCTTTCTCTATAAATTAAGTTGACTTGCTACAAGTAAATGGGAATTCTTATAGCCTGAGAGATATGAAAGTCAAAGAAAGCAGCAAAGTGCATAGTTAAGCTGACATTTAACAGAAAAGATCAAATTCAACATGACAAAGGAAACGTCAAATTGATCATTGCAAGGTCATACTATTTAGAATGAAAATGGTATAAAAATGATTAGATCATAGAATTACCTTGATTTATGAAAAGATCATTAAATTTCTCAAATTTTTCAAAGAAGGCCACAAGTATTTCTTCTCTACTTAATTGGTAAGCCACAACAGAAAGTTCTTTGAGAACTGCATTCAAGCATGTTGTTGGTTTCTCATTATCAACATTCAAACCTATACCTGCAAGAACATGGAATGATTTAATATATAGATCATGCACAAACATTTAATATGCCATTATTTTAGCTTTGAAGGAAAACAGCTCATTCAGTTACATATACAGAAGCACGGTTGGCTGCAATACATTCATATTTAGCCCAAGGACAATTCCATTACCAGCACTGACATTGAACTTCTTCGATCCATATGTTGAGGTGCACAAAATGCCTCCAACTTTAAGGCCATTTAAGTAAAGATCATTTGGCCACTTTATCTTAACATCAATACATGGTAAGCCCTGAATAGAACAATGCAACCAAAAATTAGCATACCCTATGTACCCTTCCACGTCGCTCATTACTCAGTTTGCTAGATTGCAATCATGGCTGCTGTGCATAGTCCAACTGAGCCAAAGATAAAAAAAATATAGACGGTCTGAACTATTGCATACGTCAAAAAGTTGACAACATCAATGATCACTCTTATGTATACTACAATCTGTATATCATGTAAGAAAGTAAGAGTGAAATTAATCTTTAACTCTGCGACACTTCAAATGCCAAATCAAGTCAATCTAAAAGTCCTTAAATTTAAGGCTTCCAATTTTATTAATTTCTCTCCAATGCTATTTTTTTTTTTTTATATATATATATATATTTTTAATTCATAATATTTACCAGATCCATACTAGAGGTGACAATAATCAGAAGAAGAAATGCTCAACTTAATTCAATTGGAAAAATTGGTCAGTTCACAATATACTCAAACTGGCAACTCACATTTTTGTCACAAACATCCTTTATTGCCTCAGTAATAGCAAGAGACACGACGTATTGCACCAGAGGCACGACTCGCCCATCCTCCATTTGCATTGTAAAAGAAAACATAAGGCAACCCATTGGAGATTCCCACACATTCTTTGAACGACCTGCAAAATTCCTTATCATAAGTAATTATAAATCATAACGGCAATATTACATTTAGTCCTTAAAGTTTCCACAATTTTCCAGAATTGTCCCTAGAGTTTCAGAGGTTGCAGTTTAATCCTTAAATAATTTAAAATGATCCAATTTGGTCTGTATGCTAATTTGAATGGTGTGTATCATTTGATTGGGCACATTTACAAAAAATAAAAGAAGAAATAAAAAAGAAGTATAGGTGGCTTAAAAATTACATGCGAGAGTCTAATGGATTAAAAGTGGCTTGTAGCAACCATGAAGGCTCACTATTGCCACATTAATGTTGGCAAAAGTTGATGCTATCCATGTGGCAGTTTTATTCCACACTTGGACTGCTCGCATATACTTTTTAAGCCACCTTGAGGCCAGCTCAACCATTATGCTATTTACCCAATTGCCTAAGGCCCCCAAGTGAAAGGAGACACCATAATTTTGGTCCTATAATAGATCTATCAAAAAACATTTGGACCTATTATATAATACCATACTTAAAGTAACTTAAAGTAGAATATATATGATATGCATTGACTTTTTTTGTTTGGAAAAGTGGTCAATGTCACTAAAAATGAAAGTTTTTTTTTTTTTTTTTTCCTCTCTCTCTCTGTGGAAGTATCTCTTGACAAGGTAACCAATTTGAGCTACCCTTTTCTCTTCCCTCTCCCCTTTTCTTTCTTTTCTCTCCGCTAGTTTTTTCCAAACACCGTGTAAATTGTAAGGAATTAGGCAATAGCTACCTAGATAACTATTAGGGTAAAATACAAAATACCAGCTTTGAGGTTTGGGCTAATAAAAGATATAACAAATATTTTTCAAAAATATCCAATTTTCTCCCGAGGCACAAACAACACTTAACACCATTTTGAAAGTTCCTGCTCCTCTATAAGTCCTCTACTTACTTCCAACAACTTGTCTTGATTGCACAGGTCTCAGAGTGACTGCATTATGGCAATTAATGTGTGAGGGAGGTCTGTATAGCCCATGGCAGATAAACAGCAATCAAGGATGGAAAAGGAAGCAGGAGGAGAAAGAGAACTTTCAAACAGTGTTAAGTGACATTTGTAATTAGGGAGTAAATTGGTTAATTTTGAAAAGTTTTGGTAGTATCAAACATTAGCCCAAGTCTTAGAGGTAGTTTTTGTATGTTACCTTATTATTATTATTATTATTGTTTTGTTATAAATTAGCTGATCAGATCACACCTTACGATTCATGTCAGCATACAGAGCAATTGGGATCATTTTACATTCTTTAATGACCAAATCACCATTTTTCAAATGTCAGGAGTGAAATTAGAATATTGGGCAAACTTTAAGAAATAAATGTGGTGTTTGCTCAATAATAATAATTTCCAACTTGCAAGCAAGCAACAAGAACAAAAAGTTAATCAAGTAGTGTTTCACACCTCGTCCTTTAAACTGACCATCGGCAACACAAACCGTACCAAATGGAAGCTCACCAAAATTGCTGATGAAACCAAAAAAAACACACAATTACTAACCCAAAATTATATATCAAAATAAATTTCCAACATAGAGGAAAATAAAAGTTTAGCGAAAATATTTTCGTCCCTAAACTAAAATTTATATACGAAAAAAAGATAGTTTATCCGAAAAGTTTCAAGAAACTTACTGAGAAACGACGTCGTGCGTGGAAGGCAACCTCGGAGACCAAATGAGAAACCTACCAAACTGACTGGTTGAAAGAGAACCCATGTAGGAATCGATGCGAAAAGAGTTTTCTTCGAGTGGCTTTTCCAGCTCCGATTTCAAAAGAACAGAAACTTCGCTATCACCTGGGAGCTTCAGAGTCTTATTGCTCTTTAGAGAGAGTGCGATTTCATTCTCAGCCGTCGATTTTCCACATAAAACCAGGGTAGAAGATGAATTGGAATCCATAGCTGCACATCAACAACAACAAAACAAAAACAAAAGCAAACAATTCTAAGTAAAAGTCGTACGGTTTTTTTCTCAGTGACCAAACAGGGTGTTTTGATAAATCATTGAAACCTGAAAGAGGAGAGAAAGAGAGTTTGTATGGGAAAGTGAGCTTGCGTGGAGAGAGAATCAGAGAGTGGATGGAGTTTCGTAGAGTGAGAAATCGCAATGAGTTCTTCACGGACATGTAAGTAAAAAAAAAAAAAAAACGAGACCATCTGAACCTCGTAGTTGTATCGTATGATTCGCCATTTATTTATTTATTTATTTATTTATTTATATGCATGATAGAATTGATCGTATAGCCTAATTTAAGTGCGTGGATACATGTGATACACCTTCTTACATACTTTAAATCTAGTTTTTATTTTTCATACTCTACAAAGATTTATAATCTGACTTTTATCTTTATACTTCATAAATATTTATATTTATAGGGTGACTATCGCACCAAAAAGATGAGCATGCCGTCGTGTTTTTAGTTTAATTTTAGTACTTCTTGTGAAATAGGGTGTCCCACGTTGTTTTGAAAGTTGAAATGACATGTCACGATGATGAGTGGGACCTTACTATATTTCTTGAATCAATGGTGATTAAGGGCAAAGGTGCCTGTGAATGTGATGATATTTAGGCGAAGTTTACATTGAAGCTTATTAGAGAGTGTTTGGTAATTTGGTTAGGTTAGCTATCACGCAGCCACGCCTACCCGAATGTTTAGAATGGACAAATTAATAATTTGAAGAAGAAATTTGATGATTATTAGAAGTGGTTGGAATCAGATCAGCAACCAAACTGTTTTTTTTTTTTTTTTTTAAAAAAGGCTAGTCTCACTCTCAATCCTAACAAAACCGAGTGTTTCTTTCTAATATAAATAACAAGAAAAAGAGATTCCATCAAAAAATAAAAAAGACACTTGTTTAACGTGGCTATATCTATATTTTTCATATACCGTCTATTTTAACTCAAGATAATAATAACTAAATTGACACATTTAAAATACTAGAAATCATTTTGAAATATAGGACAAGTATTAGGGTCCAAAATAATAATTATGGTGAAGAGGTTTGAGTGTTAATTGTCAATGGAGGGTTCAATCAATTTGTGGTGAAGCTTTTGATGATTGTTCTTCTTATGGTATTTGTAGCTTTTAGAGGAAGCAAACTATGGCAACTGATGAAGCTGAGAAATTCACCAGTGAGTCACACGATACCTTCGCGCTCGAACGTAAACCTACACAATACAAAGAAAAAAACCTATCAAAGGGCACCGGTGTGGTGCCGGCCAAATACCCTCCGAAGGTTAAGTCAGAAAGTATTCTCACAACTCTAGAGTGCTAAAGAGGGTAAATAATGCGTACCTCTATTAGTGAGAGTATTGGGGCTTTTATAGTAGTCGAAAGTTTTTCCTCTTAGACTTGGCATCCAAGTCTTTTCCTTGTAGAAGTCTTCTTTTTTTTAGAGTCCGAAACGTGGTGGACAGATCTTCTCCTTATAGGGAAGATCTTCACCAATACATGAGAATTCTAGAGTCCAAGTTGCACAAGGACTCTTCTTAGGGTTTTACGAGAATGGACCAAAGTGTTCCCACTAAGGGGCCCAACAGGCTCATGGCCAACCAGCCCACCTTTATTCCCTCCGTCCACATCAGGTCCATCCACTTAAGGCCTTGTGTAAATAATGGGCTCGTCTATTCTTTAGTTCGTAGACCATAGTTAGCCCGTACACTCACTCTAGGCATCCTAGCGCGTATTTTCTCTCTTTCAGTTGCCCCCTCACCTGATGGGTCCGTCAGAGACAAGAGAACGGACCCATGGGGTGATGGTTTTAAAACCTCGATCATGTTTTCATGACACCTAGATCCGTGAACTTACCTCCGTACATTGTCAGATTAGGAGTTAACACATTTATGAGCCGTGCTAAGTGTCATCCTGTCAATGGTCATTGTTTTGGAACGAGGTGTCGCTTCGTCTTTCGTGCATATCCTTTATAAATATCGACCCCTCCGCCCTTCATTTTTCCACTTGTTGCTAGAAAAAATTGTCAGAGCGAGTCCGTCACATTTGTCAGAGAATAGTCCGTTCACTCCCATACCCGTCGTCTGCAACATCTTGCTTACTCCGAACTTTTGGTAAGTAGTCTCCTATCCATCCTCTTTTAATTTTAATTCTTCTTTATCTCTTTTTTAGACTTTATGCGCCCGTCGTTCTTTCCAAACCCGTCAGAGTCTTAGGTTTTGTCATTACCTGTAGGCCATGTCTAGTGCGTCGACTAATCAGTCGGTCGTCCGTGACGGGGCGGACTACGAAGAGGTATACCCGTCAGGTCCCAAAGACCACGACGCCCCGAGCAAGGAGAGTAGTCCATCATCATCCTCCTCGTCCTTAACAAATGAGGGCCTGGAGATGATCGAAATACAAGAGGGTTCAGCTGACGACGAAGAGCCGATAGTTAGATCCGTCATGGGAGCTGATGGACTTAGGGAGTTCATCATGCTTCTAGAGTGGACGGTACACGCCTTCACGTCAACTATCAAGGAAGCCCATTTTAATAACCTTAGGGCCCGTTACCAAATCCCAGACCACATCCCACTCTGTCTACCCTATATGTCAGAAAAATGTTATTACGAAGGAGTTGACGGAGTAGGTGTGTACGAACAAGTGCTTAAGGCCGGCCTGAGATTTCCATTAAATTCGTTGCACCGCAAACTTTTAAAATACCTAGGTATATCCGTCAGCCAGGTGTCTCCTAATGCCTGGAGAGTTTTTATCGCGATGGAGGTTCTGTACGGAGCCATGTCAGATGGTGGGAGAAGGCTTACGATAAAGGAGTTCCTCCACTGCTACCGTCCGGATGAGATAGATAAGTCGAGGGGCATGTATAGCTTTGTCCCTAGGAGCCCCGTCTTGAAAGTTATTTTTGAAATCCCAGACTCAAATAGAGACTGGAAGAGCCGCTACTTTTTCATCGAAGGAGATAATTGGATGTGTCATCCAGGGGAGACGGACTTCATGCCCGTTGACACAGTTTGGGGCATTTTAAACCCATCTGGTATGGCCCATCATAAATGACTCAGTGCAGTCTAACTAATTTTTATTATGTTTTTAACATCCGTCCTCTTTGATGCAGTTCGATGGCGTCCCCAGATTACCCTTGAGGAATTCAGCTTCCTTGAGAAAATTTTTGCAAAGACAAAGGCCGAGGAGCGGACTTGGGCCAAGCTCGTCAACCTCAACACCATCCATTGGTATTGTGACGGGCCCGAACCAACCCCGGCGGCACTAAAGTACGAGAAGTAGACCCGTCTACGTAAGTCCGTTGACCCTATTACCTGTTTTTACCGTCATTATTATTATTATCTCTTAATCCGTCTACCTTTTTTAGAGATGGAGGATGCAAAGAGGCGAGCAGCTATAAGACTTCAGGCTGCAAAGAACAAAGAAGCTGGAACAGACCCCATAGGGACGGGCTCCAGCAAGTAGAGTCTGAAGAGGAAACTGCCCGTGAAGGGTGACCGTGCATCAAAACAGCCCAAGATCCCCTTGGAGCCAGTTGTCGGCTTGATGGCTGGGGGGAATAAGTCGATCGCTCTGATCAAACACGGTGCGGGTAAGGGTCTGATGACGGGTCCGTCTGGCAGCCAGAAGAAGCCACCCGTCCTGCTTCGTGAGGATTCCAAGTATGCCCTCGAGAGGCTGTCGTCGATTATTACTATTGACGATTATAAGGATTTAGGGAATCACTCAACGAAGGCGATGGGGGAGACGGGCCTCCAACATTGCTCAGGTAATTCTTCCGTTGTCTTTTGGTCCATCTGTTCACCACTTGCTGCCCTTAAATATTTTACTTATGCATTTTTGTTGTCCTTCAGGCTATAATCATGATGAAAGGCATGATGGGACGGTGTCTCAATCATGAAACGACCATTGGCCGGGTTCGTGAGAAAGCCAAGGTGATGGAGGAGGAGCTGCTCGATCTCAAGGCTTGGAAGGTCGTCTAGGAGAAGAAGCTTAAGATGGCTGAGACGGCCCGGGACGAATGTATCCAGCTGACGGACCGTCTGAAGAAAGCCTTGGTGGAGAAAGATGATGAGGTCCGTCAGGCGAAGGAGGATGCGATACGTAAGTACCGCAACTCCGACGCCCTCATTTCAGAACTGAGTCTGGTTTATAACGACGAGTTTGACGATGCCCTCCGTCAGGTGAAGTCGTTATACCCAGATATAGACTTATCCACCGTCACCGTCATTGCCCCCGAGCCATCAACTGTTCAGCCCATTCAGTCTGAAGATACTGATGTTCTTTTCGACGAGAACGTCTCTGTCCGCGAAGCTCCTGTAAATCAAATCGTTGCGGACAGCCAGGCTAAGGACGTTAAGGACTGTTTAGCTGAAGAGAAAGAGACAGCAGTAGAAGATTTGTAGTAACTTAGTTTTATTAATTAATCTCCCCTTTTTCTTTTTTCTTTTTTGTATCAAGTGTAGAACAATTTTTAATGCCCGTCATGTTTATGGGGTTTGTATGAACATAGCCCGTTCAGTATGTTTACATTCTGCAAGGTCCGTTGACCTTTGTTTTATCTTTGTGAAATGCATGTGTTTTATTTTAAAGTACATTTCATGTTAAAATGAACTCCGTTCTGCTTATGCGATTCTTCCGTCCTCCCTTCTTTTTTTCTTTTTTTTTTTTTGAAGATAATCTGTCTAGCCTTGCGGAATTGACTTTTCCGTCCATTATCCGTTTAACCAAGGGTCGTCATCCCTTAAGATGATTTGTCCGTTCGTGGGATTTTTAGAATTACCATTCGTTTTAGAATGGTCCGTTTAGTACGTGGGCTTAGCCCGGATTCTAAGTGCTATCACCCTTTGGGGATGATCCGTCCATCTTGTGGTTGCAATTTTTGGCCCGTCCATTATGTGGATTTTAAAAGAGTTACAATATTTTTTAGGATGATCCATCCCGCTTGTGGACGTTATTTTGGGCCCGTCCATTAGGTGGACTTAGTAGTTACCATCTTTTTAGGATGATCCGTCCAACTTGCGGACGTTATTTTGGGTCCGTCCATTATCTGGACTTAGTACTTACCATCCTTGTAGGACGATCCGTCCAGCTTGTGGATGTTATTACTGGTCTGTCCATTATCTGGACTTAGTAGTTATCATCATTTTAGGATGATCCGTTCAGCTTGTGGACGTTATTACTGGTCCGTCCATTATTTGGACATAAGATTTTCATCCTCTTGGAATGGTCCATCCATCTTGTGGACTATATTTTTAACCGTCCGTCATAGGACTTAAGAATTTCATCCTCTTGGGATGATCCGTCCATCATATGGACAATATTTTTAACGGTCCGTCATAGGACTTAAGATTTTCATCCTCTTGGGATGATCCGTCTATCATGTGGACCATATTATTAGTCGTCCGATATTGAATTAACTAGATTAAGCAAGAAAAATTCAGTAGAGTCTGAAAGAAATCTTTATAGGAAAAAAGTGCCTGCCCCCTTGGGCTTAAAAAAGCACTGGTAGAGAGATTTGTTCAAAGTAAAACAAAATAATGGAAATAGCTGTTCGAAGTAAAACTACTGAAAACTTTAGAAATAAACTGGAAAGTTGGGGGGGGGGGGGTGATGCCCTTTATGTCGTCTCTATTGGTAGTATCTCCGTAGGTGCTCTGTGTTCCATGGGTGTTGCAATTTCCGTCCGTCCATGGTTTCAAGATGGTAGGTCCCCTTCCTCTGCCAAGACTAGATCTTGTAAGGTCCTTTCCAATTAGGGCCAAGTTTTTCTTGTGAAGGATCTTTAGCCGCTCCCATTACCTTCCGTAGCATAAGGTCCCTGATCTGAAAGTCTCTGTGTCTGACTTTGGAGTTGTAGTATTTTGCCATGAGGTTCTGGTATCGGGCCAACCTTTGTTCTGCTGTAGCCCGGACTTCGTCGACTAGGTCTAGCTGTAGCCGCAAAGCCCCTTCATTCTTGTCGTCATTGTAGCTCTCCACTCGATAACTTGTAAGCCCTATCTCTACTGGAATGACAGCCTCGCTCCCGTAAGCTAGCCTGAATGGTGTTTCTCCCGTGGGCGTTCTTGCCGTTGTACGATATGCCCACAAGATACTTGGTAACTCATCGGGCCAGATGCCTTTTGCCCCCTCAAGCTGGGTCTTGATGATTTTGAGCAGGGACCGGTTCGTGACTTCAACTTGCCCATTGGCCTGCAGATGTGCGGATGATGAGTAGTGATTTCTGATGCCTAATTCCGAGCAGAAATCTTGGAATGCCTTGTTGTCAAACTATTTTCTGTTATCGAAGACGAGTACCCTTGGTAACCCGAATCTGCATACGATATTTCTCCATACAAAACTTCTGATGTTTCTCTCTGTGATAGTCGCCAGAGCTTCCGCCTCCACCCACTTAGTGAAATAGTCAATCCCTACCACCAGAAATTTCAGCTGTCGTGCAGCCGTCGGGAGAGGGCCCATGATGTCTAGCCCCCATTGGGCGAACGGCCAAGGGGCCGTCATGGGTGTTAGCTCTTCGGTTGGTTGCCTAATTAGGTTACTGAACCTTTGACATTTGTCGCAAGTCTTAACGTAGGCTTGCGCGTCCTTCTGCATTTTAGGCCAATAGTATTCTGCCCGGATCAGTTTGTGTACTAAAGACCGTGCCCTCGAATGGTTTCCGCGGATACCCTTATGGACCTCTCTCATTACGTAGTCTGCTTCCTCGTGGCCCAAACACCTTAGGTATGGTCGTGAGAATCCCCTCTTGTATAAGACGTCATTGATTATTATGAATCGCGAAGCTCGGACTTTCAGTTTTCTTGCTGCGTCTCTGTCGTCTGGGAGCGTACCTTCCTTCAGGTAGGCCGTTAGCAGCATAGTCCAATTGTATTCAGGATTTACTTCCTGCACTTCTGCCCTACTATTAATGATTGAGGAATTTTGGATAAATGACAATACCTGATCGGGGGCCATCATAACCTCTGCGGAGGCGGCTTTTGCAAGCTGGTCAGCACATTCGTTCTCCTCCCTTGGGATTTGGACAAATGTGACCTGGAGGGTGTCGATCCGTCTCTTGACCTCTTCCAAGTATTTCTTCATCTTTTCCCCTCTACACTCATAGGTGCTGCTAATCTGACTGACTATTACCTGCGAATCGCAATGTACAATCATGGCCTCGGCGCCTGCTGCTTTCGCCAGGTCTAATCCTGCCACCAATGCTTCATACTCGGCCTCATTATTGGTTGTTGGGAAGTCCAGCCGAATCATACACTTGATTTTCTCTCCGTCAGGGGTTTGAATTACTACCTCGGCGCCTCCAGCTTGCTTGTTTGATGATCCATCCGTGTGGATGTTCCATTGTCTGAGGACTTGTGGCTCCTTCTGCTCTGTTTGCGTGTATTCGGCGATGAAGTCCGTCATTGCTTGGCCCTTTATTGCGGTTCGTGGTTGGTAATGTATGTCAAATTCGCTCAACTCTATCGCCCACAGGGCCATTCGTCCGACAGCTTCAGGGCTGCTCATTGTCCTTTTTAGGGGTTGATTCGTTAGGACGATGATGCTGTGGACTTGAAAGTACGGTTTGAGTTTTCGGGCTGCGGTTACCAGTGCGAAGGCGAGCTTTTCCATGTTGAGATACCTCTCTTCAGTCCCCCGGAACCCCCTGCTTATGAAATAGATGGGTCGCTGAGTTCTTTCCTCTTCTCTTACTAGGGCCGCGCTTACTGCCACCTGCGAAACTGCTAGGTATAAGTAGAGGTCTTCTCTTCGCTTGGACGGGCTGAGCAAGGGTGGCGAGGCGAGGTATTTCTTCAGATCTTCAAATGCCTTCTGGCACTCATCCGTCCACTCGAATGATTTCCTTAAGACGCGGAAGAACGATAGACACTTGTCCGTTGCTTTGGAGACGAACCTGTTCAAAGCAGCAATTTTACCGTTTAAGCTTTGCACGTCCTTTACTGTCCTTGGCGGTTCCAGCTTCATGATGGCCCGTATCTTCTCTAGGTTGACCTCTATTCCTCTTTGGGACACCATAAAACCCAATAATTTTTCCGCCGTTACTCCAAATACGAACTTGCCCGGATTCAGTTTCATGTTGTATGATCGTAGGGTATCGAATGTCTCCTGGAGGTCGCTCAGGTGATCTTTTTCGTGTGGGCTCTTGACCAGCATGTCGTCGACGTAGACCTGTACGTTCCTCCCTATCTGGTGCGCGAACATTTTGTCCATTAACCTTTGGTACGTTGCCCCAACATTCTTGAGTCCAAATGGCATCACCTTATAGCAAAAAAGTCCTTAGCTGGTGACGAAGGATGTTTTCTCCTGATCAGATTCCTCCATCTTAATCTGATTATAGCCTGAGAAGGCATCCATAAAACTTAGGAGCTGGTGTCTGGCCGTAGAGTCGACCAACGCATCTATCCGCGGGAGGGGGTAGCTATCCTTTGGGCAAACTTTGTTAAGGTCTGTGAAGTCGACACACATTCGCTACTTCCCGCTAGCCTTCTTGACCATGACCACGTTCGCCAACCACTCCGGGTAATATACTTCCCTAATGAAACCCGCCTCGAGTAGTTTTCTAACCTTTTGCGCTATTGCTCTGTCTTGTTCGTGAGCGAACACTCGCTTTTTTTGCCGAACGGGTGGGGTTAAGGGGTTCACGTTAAGCTTGTGTACTATGACAGAGGGATCGATCCCGGGCATGTCTTCGTGATTCCATGCGAAAACGTCTTAGTTCCTCCTGAGGAATGTTGTGAGGGCCTGGTGCACCAGCTGGTAGGCCAATGTTCCTATTCTGGTCATCCGCTCATGTTTTGATTCGTCGAGCGTTATCTCCTCCAGCTCTTCGACCGGTTCTGCGACCGTCCATTGCTCTTCTACGCACATTGTCTGATGATGATCTTCTATTTCTAGCATGGCAATGTAACATTCTCGAGCGGTTACCTGATTCCCTCGCAATTCCCCAATCCCATAGTCCGTTGGGAACTTGATTATCAGGTGGTATGCTGATGTTGCTACTTTCCATGAGTTAAGTGTGGGTCGTCCGAGAATACCATTGTAAGCGGATGAGCAGTCCACCACAAGGAACATTACATTCCTAGTGAGTTCTTATGGGTAATCACCCACTGTTACCGGGAGTGTGATGAAGCCTATTGGGAATACCCTTGTCCCTCCAAAACCGACAAGTGGAGCACTCGTCGGTATCAATCGTGCTCTGTCTATCCCCATTTGCTGGAATGCTGGATAGTATAGAATGTCTGTTGAGCTGCCGTTGTTGATTAATACTCGGTGGACGTTGTAGTCCCCCACACGTATGCTGACAACCAGCGCGTCGTCATGTGGATGATGGAGTCTCCTTGCGTCTTCTTCAGTGAATCCAATGATAGGGCTTTCCACCCGTGCGGTATTAGGCGTAGAGCCTGTTAGATGGACGTTCAGGACCGATCTGAGGTACGTTTTTTGAGCTTTTTTAGAAGAACCAGTAGCCGCGGTCCCTCCCACGATCATCCTTATGTCTCCGATGGGGGGTCTAGGACGCTCGTTATCTCGTCGGGGGGCCGGCTCTTGGCGATTGAGATCCGCTCTCTCTTTGTTGACGAATTTCTGCAACTTCCCTTGTCTAATGAGGGCTTAAATCTGCTACTTCAGGTCGTAACAATCGGCTGTGTCGTGGTCGTGATCTCGATGGAAACGACAATATTTGTCTCGCGGCCATTTGCTTGGGTCGCTCTTTAGTTTCTCCAGGAACGTCAGCGTTTCCTCGTCTTTGATTTGCATCAAAACTTGGTCAATCGGGGCGTTTAGAGGGGTGAAACTTGTGAACCTTCCTCCCGGGGGCTTAGGGCGCCTTTTGTCCCTTCTGTCTCCTGTCCTTGGTCTTTTCTGCCTTTGATCCTCATGCACGTCCGCCTGTCGTTCCCTCTTTCTGGGCTTTTCCTCCCTTGCTAGTAGCGCATCTTCTGCGTTCATGTACTTGGTGGCCCTGTAGAGTACCTCTGACATGGTTTTGAGGTCGTTTTTGTATAGGGAAAACAAAAACTTGCCCTTCCGTAACCCGTTCGTGAAAGCCGCCACCAGTATTTTGTCGTCGGCTTCATCGATCGAGAACGTTTCCTTATTGAAGCGGGTTATATAGGATCTTAATGTCTCGTCCTCTCTCTGTCTGATGCTCATTAAGCATGCCGTGGATTTCTTGTACCTGTGTCCCCCTATAAAGTGCGAGGTGAACTGAGCGCTCAATTCTTTGAAAGTGTTGATGGAGTTCGATGTCAGCTGACTGAACCAAATTCTTGCGGGACCCTTCAATGTGGTTGGGAAGGCC
Source organism: Quercus suber (assembly GCF_002906115.3). NCBI lineage: Eukaryota > Viridiplantae > Streptophyta > Magnoliopsida > Fagales > Fagaceae > Quercus > Quercus suber. The sequence continues at coordinate 728,696 of NW_027069734.1, forward strand.
CTACACATGATTTTGTCTGGTACCCCTTATAGATGCATCAAGGTCTTGAATGTCTCCAGGTGGTCTAGGGGATCCTTGACCCCATCATAACTCTCTATCTATGGCATCTGGAACTTGTGTGGTAGGGGAAAGGAATTGACGGGGCCGGTGAATGGAGAGTCAGTCCGGTTCACTAGGTCGTCCAGGTCGCTGGACACTCGTCCTTTTAGGGCATTCATCATGACCTCCATCTGTTCTTTCATCGCCTGCATCTCCGCGAACATAGGCGGAGGAGTCGCATCCATGAGGGATGGGAGGCTCGTGTTTTGTCGTTCTGGCCTGCTTGGGGCGTTGCTCCCTTCAAGCCCTTCTCGGTCTCTTTGCATGGCGCTGGTACCTTCTTGATCCTCCCTTCGGTTGTTGGGTGCTATGTTTCTTTGACGCAACTGTTCTTCTAGGTCATGATTTTGTTTGGTGAGGCGCTTCACGGCCGTAGTGAGAGTCCAAACCTGTCTTTCGAGTGCGGTTGTGGGTAGTTCCTCTCCTTAGATGTCGTTGGTTGTTGCCATCGAGCGAGTGAGCACCATGCAACCCTTCTGTCTCAGGGATGAAGCAACGTCTGACTACTTTTTCTCACGTTTCCCCACAGACGGCGCCAACTGATGAAATTGAGAAATTCACCAGTGAGTCACACGATACCTTCGCCCTCGAATGTAAACCTACATAATACAAAGAAGAAAACCTATCAAAGGGCACCGGTGTGGTGCCGGGCAAATACCCTCCGAAGGTTAAGTCAGAAAGTATTCTCACAACTCTAGAGTGCTAGAGAGGGTAAATAATGCGTACCTCTATTGGTGAGAGTATTGAGGCTTTTATAGTAGTCGAAAGTTTTTCCTCTTAGACTTGGCATCCAAGTCTTTTCCTTGTAGAAGTCTTTTTTTTTTTAGAGTCCGAAACGTGGTGGACAGATCTTCTCCTTATAGGGAAGATCTTCACCAATACATGAGAATTCTAGAGTCCAAGTTGCGCAAGGACTCTTCTTAGGGTTTTACAAGAATGGGCCAAAGTGTTCCCACTAAGGAGCCCAACAGGCTCATGGCCAACCAGCCCACCTTTATTCCCTCCATCCACATCAGGTCCGTCCACTTAAGGCCTTGTGTAAATAACGGGCTCGTCTATTCTTTAGTTCGCGGACCATAGTTAGCCCGTACACTCACTCTAGGCATCCTAGCGCGTATTTTCTCCTTTTCAGCAACCATTATGTTGCTACGGTGATCCTTTTTGTTGTGACTACCGTTCTAGTAGCACTCTAGAACCATAAGATGAAATTTATGGTGACCCTCCACATGATGATGTATAAGACTGATCATAGCTTTGGCATCGGTTTCCTTGGATGGTGAACTTCAAATAGCACATGCTTATTTAGTCTAAAGCAAAATTTGGAATCTGAACCTCAAAATATCCCCTCCTACAGAACCATTAGTAAGTGATGATTTTCAAATAGGTTGTAGGAACCTAAAATTCCTACATGTAAAAACAGAAATATGAAACATTAAAATTGATAGTGTAAAGATTGAAAAAGATAAAATAAAAATGAAATGATGTAGTTGTAGTGTGACTAATTGTAGGAGTCGATCGAGAACCCAACAAATGTTGAGGACTCTCCTTAAACCTTGGGATCCATGTGAACCAAAATGCATTTGAATTCAAGTTCAACAAAATCCAAACCATTGTTCCCTCCCACTATCCTACAGGAGGGAATGCAAAATCAAAAAAATTCATGAGTAATTTGATTTTCATGCTAAAATATTTCTCTTTTGTGCGTTTTCTATGAGAGAGAAAGAGAGTGATTCACAAATTATATATTTGGGAATTGATTGAAAAGGGAGTTGGGATAGTGGAGTCACCCTCATATTAAGAATTAGGATCATGTCCAACTGAAAAAGGAACCCACCCAGTGTGATGTAAAAACTCAACTATGAGTTTAGCAAACCATTTAATCCTTGAGGAGTTTGCATATATATATATATATATATACACACAGGACAAAGTTTAGCTACAAAATTGGTTGTAGCATAAGGCTACAACTTCACTTAATAAAATAAACATTATTTCATATTTTGAAAATTTAACCATTGAATTGCATGTTTTTTACACTCTTATTACACATGTTAAATTTTGTATCAATCAGATATTATTTGTCCATATATATTCATATATATATATATATATAATAAAAAGCTCTAATTCTTTTTGAGATTTGATCATAAAACCTACCTCAACCTCACTGCCACAATCAAGGACAGTGGCATGTAATCCTAACATAAAATTAGGCACCATAAGCCTCAATTTGGTGTAAGCTAAAACCTCATCATGCAACTTATGATTTGAGAACTACAAATAATGTCAGTATTTACCAACAAAACAACTTTGAATTGATAGAATTTCACTAACAATGTGGCACACCTGTAAATAATCTCCTGTGTTAAATAAGAGAAACTATAAATATACAATGTTTTCACATTTGCATCTAAGAGACCAGAATAATCTATGATTACTTGGTAAGAAAAAATTCTTTAACATAATCACCTACATTAACAGACTAAACAAAAAAAAATACAAGACATCCAAATTGCATCTATTTCAGATTACAAAGCTGAAATGACAAAACTGCATGAATGAGACAGGAAAATCAAAATTTTTTTTTTTTTTTTTTTGATAAGTAAGAAAATCTTATAGCAGCCATGGACCAAAGGCTTAGACAGACTATTAATCTAAGTACACTGCATGGATGTACAACAGTTCAATCGTAGGATGGAGCCAGGCATTCATCAACCATATCCACAAGATTTGGATTTTCAAGTGCTGCTGCCACCCGTTCTTTATCATTTAGTTGTTTGTTAACTGCATATACCAAGAGGGAAAAAAACCCTACATGAATGTCATTTCGTAGTGTCATAATTTCTACAACATATTGAGTGAGCATACAAGAAAATGCTAACATATTTTAGCAACATCAATAACAATAGTCCTAGATTCTATTCTTACGTTTTTTTTTTTTTTTTTTTGCCTTGATTTTCCCCCAAAATTTTCAGGTTTAAGCATTTTAAAACACCATGATTTATAACCCTGCTCTCAAACTCTTCTTCATAACAAATCTACAAATAGCAGACAAAGTCTTCCAAGGACCATGGAACTTTGGATCACTAAAGGTTCAAACATATCTATATTGTATGGACCCCCTTGGCCCTAACGTTTGTTAGCCCTTGGTGGTTATAGAAGTAATTGTCTTTATAGGCAGTCCACTTATACTTCAATAAGTGTTTAAAGTATCATTATCATGTGTGTTTTAAAACGGTGGGTTTAGTTTTCATCAAAAAACAATTTTCCCTGTGGAAAATAAATGTATCTATTTGTTGCTTATATGAAATGATCATCTTCCTTCTATGATGGTTCTTGACCATCCAACAGTGATGATTTAACCAATCTAGCCTTTCTGTCACAAAATGAAGGTCCACACAGTGGAGACCTTTTAAAATAGAAAAATGTTAATGAATGCCCTAAGGGAATTTGTTAGTAAACCATTTTAAGAATGTTTTTATGGGAAAAAAAAAAAAAAGCAATTAATGTCTTGATAGCTTTTTCTATTTCCAATAAGAGTGGTGTCAAAACTCTCCTAAAATGGTTTGTTAACAAATTGCCCTAAGAGCACCCATTAACATGACTTAAAATATTGGACAATTTGACTATAGAGTATAGTTTTAACTTAACAGGTATTGCTCTTTAAAGAGCTAAAAAATAGAAAGATGTAATTGATCCTGCAAATATGAGATAACCAACTTTGCAAGCAAGATATAAGTTCATCTCAGCAAACAATAAGTTTTTGGTTGTTTTGTAGTTTATATTTAATTTCTTTTGTGTAAGAATTAGAATTTCAAGAGATTTTTCTTTTAAGTGTACAAGTATAGAGATAAGGCACTTCTAAAAGATTGTTTAATTTTTTAAACTTTTTTTTTCCAGAAGTTATTCATGGTCAATTGATGATATTGTTCTTCTTTCCAGAAGAGTAGCAATACAAAAATGTTTTGTTACCATAAAGCGCGGAGCATATATTATTGCCAAACCCATCCTCCCTAATAAGTAGATAAAAGCCTCCCAATTTATATGGTTATAAGCTTTTTCAATGTCCAATTTGCATATCACTCCTGGGATTTTGCTCTTCACACACACACAGCTGTCTACACAGTCATTAGCAATGAGAACTGAATCCAGAATCTGTCTACCACCCACAAAAGCATTCTAAGACTCAGAAATAAGCATATCTAAAACGCTTATCAGAAAAGCATATCTAAAACATAATAGAATAAAGATGATTGGCCTGAAATCTCTAAACCATCGAGTAAGTCCTTGTTTCCAAGTCTATGAAATGCTATATAATGAGCAGGCATACAAGTGAACTTCAATAGCAATATTGGTATATTGCGTCTTTAAATTATATGATATTGACATTAAGGGCCCGCGCAATAGACTAGGATTTCTTTATATGTAAGGATTTGAAAAAGCACTTTAAGAGAGTAGACATGACTGGGATTTAGATAAGCTGAATAGCATGTTAGCTTGGCAAACGTGGCTCTACATACCATGCATTAACTTGATAAGTAATAGATCCATAATCTAAGAACCACATGTAGATAATCATGCACATGCTAGAGACACACACACACACACAGTGTGTGTGTGTGTGTGTGTGTGTGTGTGTGTGAGATTACCTGCAGACTCGGATGCATGAGATCCAGGGACAACCCTAATATCAACCTAAACAAAAATTAAGAAAGAGTTGTAATGAGGTAAATCTTACATGTAGCATAGGAGATTCCAAGCCCAGTTCAAATTTCATATATATAAAAAAAAAAAAAAGAAAAAAAAAAAAGTAACAAAGACACGGTTTACATAAATTATGTTCCAAATTCCAATATAAACCATTAAGTGGCATCAGTGTATCACTAAATGATAATTGTGGGTAAATGCTCACCTGAGGGTTACACATCATAGTCCTTGAACTTATCTCACTCCATGTATGTTTTAAGACATTGGTCCTCATATCATTTAAATCTATAACATCTAACATTAATTACATACATGTATCCAAAAATAGTAAAACAAAATCTCAGTTACACACACTTGTGGCTTTGATCCCATGACTTAACTCTCCAGCCATTTTTATGGGAGAAAGAAATGCCATTCGAGCTAGAGCTTATTGGAAAAATATCAGGCATTTTGCAGTTAAATGTGCAAAGCTAACAATCTTGCAGACTGTCCATTGTTTAAAGCTAACACTGCAGATCTTACACTTTCTAAGGTGATTGTTACACTCTATGCATGCATTTGTTATCCATATATTTCTACTTAGAAAGAGCCATCAACCCATTCATCAAAGATAAAAGACCAACAAAAAATATATTTTTTTTTTTTGATAGGTAAGAAAAATTTATTGAAAAAAGACTACTTCATGCAGAAAAAAAAAAAAAAAAAAAAAAAAAAAAAAAAAAAACAAAGCAGCCAAAGAGTACAAAAAGAAAGAAAAAAGGAAAATAACAAAACTATGTATAAGAAAGAAGAGAGTCTATAAACATCGGGAGGGAATCACTAGTTGTGAGTCCCCAAGCCCAAGACTAGTCAAATAAAGAGCCAGCAAAAGAGGCAAGAAGCTGATTTGCCACTCTCCACATCTTCAAACATGTGGTTATTGCGTTCCCTCCAAATGCACAACATTAAACACAACATTTGGCCCAAACATAGGCAAAGTCTATCAATCTTATTCATTAATCAGTTTATTTAGAGCAGCGTACAAACCTGTCAAACTCTTACACCCCCCCCCCCCCCCCCCCCCACATCCAAATAAAAAACATTTGGCCCAAAGGAAGTGTACAAGTATAAAATCTCAATGTACTGATTCTCTATTACTGGTCTTTGATTTGTTAAACTGAAAGCTGGTTCTACATGTTCATGCAAAATAACTTAAGGAATTTTAAAAATGAAAATGCAAGTATGAAGTCCTAATATTCCAAAATACATTCACTTGTGTGATGAATGAACAATTTGTCAACAAAGTTCACAATAAGGAAATAAGGTCGATACCTTGTAACGAGAGGGCAAGCTCCTCAAAAGTTTTACTCGCAAGCAAACACCAATAATTGTTGCCATACTACAATGTTCAACTGTGGGAGTAAATGTGATCCTGAAGCAAAGCACCCTTTTTATTAGAACGAGGAGAAAAGAACACAATCAACAAAAAATGCATTATAGGATCAAGAATAAGTTAGAGAGAATATTGTCACTACCTAACATAACTTTGCTGGTCATCTACTTCGATTGCATCTTCTGTTATTTCTTTGAGCTCCTCCAAAGAGTATGGATGCTCTGGGTCTTTTATATCTCTTACATGATTTAAGAATGTTAAGGAGAAAAGAAGAAAAAGAAGGAATAACTACCCACACATAATTAGATGCAAAATCTTCCATATCATAACCAGAAATGAGTGATCAACTTCAGAAAGCATCTTTGGAACTACGATGTTCAAAAGAAAATGGAATATAAACATATTTATTTTTAAGTTCAGCATATATTAATTCAGAACTTAAATTTTAACATAAGATGTCAAGCACCCAATAATAACATGTTTAGCTGATGCTGAAACCATATTTTATTTACTTGTTACGTATCAGCTTACATACACACATCTATATGCCTGTAAACCTAAGGATGATTGTATGAAAAACGAAAAAAAGAAAAAAAGACACATGGAACTAATATCAAGTATTATTTGTTTGCACCAACATGCATGAGTGTGGGCGTGCATGTGTGTGAGAGAGTCAAAATCCAAGTATTATTTCTTTCATTTCATTTCCTTTCCATGTCAAAAGTAGAGGAACTAATTCCCAAAGTAAGCTCAAAACAACTCAAAAAGAAAAAAAAAAAAATTGTGTCCATCCAATCACAATTCCCTAAACACAACTTTTGACATTCCTCTATAATAAGTACTTTTAAAAGTACATAGACCATACCAAAATAATTGAAGAGAAAGGATATCAAAAACTTCTTGTTGGTCAATGGGTTCAACAGCATACTCTTCCACAGCAGTTGGCACGCTTCATGCTCGACGCTCTTTCTTCTTATACACAATTGGGTTTGCATTTATTAATTCAGAAACCATTTTCCCACTACTCTGATTAACAATAACCTTTAATCAACTTCTCATTTACAGAGCATTACAAAAAATGTAAACCATAAATTCATGATCAGAAATCAATTTCAATATTATATTATCGACACTTTACTTAATTAAATACATTCCCTTTTAGTTACATATTCTAGAAAAAAAAAAAAAAAAAAAAAAAAAAGACACATGGAACTAAAATCAAGTATTATTTGTTTGCACCAACATGCATGAGTGTGGGCGTCCATGTGTGTGAGAGAGCCCAAAACCAAGTATTATTTCTTCCATTTCATTTCCATGTCAAAAGTAGAGGAACTAATTCACAAAGTAAGCTCAAAACAACTCAAAAAGCAAAAAAAAAATTAAAAAATAATAATAATTGTGTCCATCCAATCCCAATTCCCTAAACACAACTTTTGATATTCCTCTATAATAAGTACTTTTAAAAGTACATAGACCATACCAAAATAATTGAAGAGAAAGGATATCAAAAACTTCTTGTTGGTCAATGGGTTCAACAGCATACTCTTCCACAGCAGTTGGCACGCTTCGTGCTCGACGCTCTTTCTTCTCGTACACAATTGGGTTTGCATTTATTAATTCAGAAACCATTTTCCCACTACTCTGATTAACAATAACCTTTAATCAACTTCTCATTTACAGAGCATTACAAAAAATGTAAACTATAAATTCATGATCAGAAATCAATTTCAAAATTATATTATCGACACTTTACTTAATTAAATACACTCCCTTTTAGTTACATATTCCAGGAGTACGCTAATGAATTATGAAAAATGTAAATTTACCAAGCCAAACATATAATTTATGAATTTCTGTAGTCATACTCAATCACATAATATATTAAAAACCTTTTTACCAAGCCAAATAAATACCAATAGTATCACATGCATGCATACATATTATTCATGAAAGTAACTGAGTTGCTAACATAAATGTTCATGAACTCAGCAAGAGTCCTAAAACAGAACACTGTGTCCCTTCCTGTATAACCCTCAATTAATCATCTTTTACTTTTTATATCTTATTTGATCCCACTGTGGATATCACAGTGGTTTATGTTACTTTAAACCTACACAATAGGCACAACATTTGTTTTTGATAAAGTAGGGAACCTTTCTTAAGAAGACCCCTTTGGACTTGCCTCTAACTAGTAAACCCTATGGGCAACTGACCCCACCTGCTAAAATCAGTTAGCAAGTAATCGAGAGGCATTTTCTCCTAGTGGGCTTAGTAGACAAAATGATCAAATTTTCTAGAAAAGAGAACAACCTACACATTCAATTCAACCTAAAAATCAAACAAACTATTTTTATTTTGATAAGTAATAAATGTTAATAAAAAAATAAAAAATAAAAACTCAAAGTACACCATGTACACAAGTTGTGTACACAGACACAATGACATTAAAACAAAAAGAACAAGTATCAATAGAAAGGAGGAAGAAAAGATGTCATCCAATCATACAGCTAACTTAACAGCAAAGACTTCAACATATCTAGAGCAACATCATTGTATTGAAGGTCAACTATTCCTTTCTTGCCAAGGGTCCACATATGGCAAATCAAAAGAGATTAAATCTTGTCTATCCTTCAATCCCCTAAAAATAGTGTTAATAATCTCTTAGCATTTGAATTTCCAAATTTGAGCTTCTAAGAATATTAAAGAGAGGAAAACAACAATCTTTACTCATAGATAAGAGCAATATATCCATAGAACAATATTATTGAGTAAATCAATTTGTCATTAAGACCTAAACACAAAATAAAAAGTGGCATACCAACAAATAAGATAGTATAAACACACACACACGAAACAAAATTTTTTTTTCTTTAAAGAGAGGTAAAGGGGCAGCCAGACATGGAGAACAACAGAACCCATTAGAATCAAGGTGAACATTATAGAAACTTAAGTCTTCACTAATGTAGTACAATGTTATTTCTTTACAGACACAAATAAGAATCAAAGTGCTAACCAGACCAATAATATGGGATTGGGCACCAAGATACAACAATTGAAAGTTACCGGTTCAAAGCATTGTAGTAGATTAAGAACATGATAGGGAAAACCCCTTTACACACTTTTGATATTTTTCAACATGTACTTAGAAAAATGTTATATATTACCATAAAATTAGCAAGTATAAATCATGTAGCTTAGAAAGAAAGCTCAAAAAACACAACACAAACCTTATTATTATCTGAATACATTAAAATTCATAAATCAAAAGAAAATATAATTAAAATTTCAGGTAGAAAGAGTAATCTTCTAAACCAGTTATTAATAATTCGTACTCAAGCCAAATAATAGGTGAGTAAAACGTGATTTTCCATTTTCTATTTTGTGTTTTCAATATAACAATGCCAACACAAAAAGGAAGAGATTTTTTGGCTTATTAAAATTAAAAAGTTGGGATCTCTTAAAATTTCCACACAACACAAGGTACAAACTTTCCTATCCTAAGTTTTAGAAACATATTAGTGATCAAAACCCAAAAAAAAAAAAATGAAGTAATTCCAAAATGAAAAATTAAGATAACCTGAAATAGAGAATTTCGAGAAAACCCAGTAAGAATTTCAAACTTTGTTTGAGCTTTGGTAGTGGGAGTGTTGTTGCTGTTTCTTTCAACTTAACTTTGTAAGCATGTGTTGTGTGTGCCTCTACTCTAAGGGTAATTCTAGCGTACCCCCCTTCTTTTTTTTGGGGTACAATATCCATTAGTAGGCAACCTGTTATAGAAGGTTACCAAAACATCACATTTGATGGTACTATCCTCACATTGTATAATACTAACATCACATGTAATTGTACTTTTGTCAAATTCGATACCAACATCACATGTAACTGTACTTTTGTCACATTCAGTGGTTCCCTTATTTATTTTTTTTCCCTACCTGTGACTGTACTTTTGTCACATTCAGTGATTCCCTTTTTTTTTCTTACACTTGATAATACCATTCTCACATTGCGCAGTACCAACATCACATGTAACTGTGCTTTTGTCACATTCGGTGGTTCCTTTATTTTTTCTCACATTTGATGGTACAATCCTCACATTGTGCAGTACCAACATCACATGACTGTATTTTTGTCACATTCGGTGGTTCCCTTTTTTTTTTCTCATATTTGATGGTACCATCCTCACATTGCACAATACCAATATCACATGTAACTGTACTTTTGTCACATTCAGTGGTTCCTTTATTTTTTCTCACATTTGATGGTACAATCCTCACATTGTGCAGTACCAACATCACATGTGACTATTTTTGAGCAGTACCAACATTACATATAACTATACTTTTGTCACATTCAATACTTCCCTTATTTTTTTTTCTCACATTTTATGGTACTATCCTCACATTATGCGGCACCTACATCACATCTCAGTGCACACATTCCTTGATAGTCTTATTTTCTCTCACATTAACCATCTTTACATTGAGTACCACCATGCTGCAATTTCGTATAATAAAAAGTTTTCTGTCTCTGCTCTCAGTTTCTAAATCTCTGATTTTCTTCTCCTTTCTCTCGGTTTTTCTATAGTCTACGCGCCAGTTTCATCTCTCAAATTCTTCTAGTCCAAACCATCCACAAAAACCTATCTAGAGCGATGATTACTAAACAAAACCCTAAGCAAGACCACAAAAGAAGAAACAGATCCCTAAGCCATGAACGGTCCTCACCAACTCTAGCGAGGGAATTGTTCTCGCCAAAAAAAAGAAATCCATTGTTTATTTGCTGTCCTGCGTTCCCTCTCTCTCTCAATATAGCATGAAATAAAAACAAGGTAAGCAATAACATACATTTGAAAAAAAAAAATTCACAATTGAAAGCTGTTGGAATTGCTAACTTTTTCCTTGCAAACTTTGTCCTGGACAACATAGATGATCAACGTTTTTATTTTTATTTTTATACAAGATAGAAATTTTATTCTAGTCTAATCTAAGTGCATATGTGTGTAAAACTCCCTCTTGGAAACTTGAACCCTATCCCTTATCTCTTACACCCTACAAACACTTATACTTGTGAAGTGACTACTGCACAACTTAACATAAAACTTATAACATAAAAAATTAAAAGGCATATACAAATGTTATAATGGATAATAGAATCAATTTTAAAACTAAGATAAATATACCACACTAAGTCTATCTTCATCTTGTGATAATGACAAAAACACATCAACTATTCATTTAGGTATTCACCTTGTGATTATGATGAAGATGCAACAACCTATTATGATATACCACCCTAAATCTCTTTCACACCATGCTGCCAGAACTACAACCTATCCTTTCCTATTTCCACCTCAACTCCCACCTTTTGGTTTACCTCCATACACCTTTTGTCACCAACCTATTCCTTCTGGTCTTTGCCCACCGTCACATCCCCTACAACCACCCACATTGCCTAATAAACCTTCTATGCCTACACCTTCACTGTTACTCGTTATCTCCCTTCCTAAAACTGATACCATTATCTCCCTACCTAAAACTGATACCAAACCAGCTGCAAACCTTATTACCTCTCCCACTGTATCGGTTCAGGGGGGTAGTAAGATCCTCTTCCGTATTGATGCAAAGCTTTTCTCTTTTTCTTTCAATGGTGGGCGACATGATTCGTATGCTATTCATGAGAGTAGCCGGCATGTCAAACATACTATCTAGGTAGGTCGCAAAGGATTGGAGCAGATCCTTTCTTGTTTTGCTGATATTCGTGATTGAGTTCCGGGGAAAGTTCCCATGTGTAAACGGTTCCGGGATAATAATAAGTTGCTGGAATTTTGTGGGAGGTTGAATAAGGCTGGTGTCTTTGTGGTCATAGCTGAATACGTTGGCGGGGCTCGCCGAGGCTGTGTTATGATACCAGCAAGTTCTAACTGTGCAGGTTGGTCTTTGTTTCAGAGAGAGATGAGGGATTTTTCTACTGGTGCTAAACCAATTTCTACGGCTGCAGCCAACTCCAAAAATGGTGGTGGTGGAGGTGGTCAATTTGCTAGTGGTGACTGGAGTGGGAAAATTTTGTCTGCTGTTGGTCATCAGCGCAAGTTTAGGAATTTTGAAAAATTTAGAACTATCCTGGGGCAGAACAGGATTCCTGGAGGCCATGCAGAGAATGGTTTAGTTATAAAAGGCAAAGTTTCAGTTATTAATGGCAGACCCACACAAACCTGTACTTTTAAGTTGACCCCTGCTTGTTTGGCTTTGAGAGTGTCCAAAAGTGAGGGAGGGAAACGTTCTGTGACTTATCTGGATGCAAAAAATTTCAGTTGGCCCAAGGAAGTAAGTGGCAGGCCTGAAATTCTCAAACATTTTGGTGGGCTTGCCCAAGCCCAGCCCGTGGACACTCTTTCTCCACTTAAGGGCAATTTGGTCAATCCTGTGGCCTTAAAGGATTCTTTTGAGGGCCAAGTTACGTGGGCTGTAGGGGAGAGCTCCAGAGAAAGCCAGTGGAAGTGTATTGGGTCGCCAGTGCCAGCTACGATCCCAGCGAGCACGAGGGAGGTTTCCAAGTCGCCGATGACAGTAGCAGTGCCGACGAGTGCGACGGTGAGGTCTTTTGTGGGGTTTTCCGGCGCGGTGGTGACTGATCGGAGGATTGGGGACGTTACCCATATTCCGATAGTTGGTGACGGCAAGGCCGATGCTTCCCATAACTCTTTTTCTCTTCTGTCGGGTCTAGGTAGTGGGAAGGACCTCTGTTTTGGAGAGAGAGATGACTTTATGGTGGATTCAGGTGAGAAATGAGGAAATTGGAGTAATACTAATGCTGAGCCTGCGTTGCCGAGCCAAGTGGGTGGGTTTGAGTTGCTTCAAGATGGACCTGAGCATCTTCTAAGTCAGTGGAAGCACAGGGCGGTTGATCCTAGTGGTTTTTTTCATGGTGAGGTTGAGAATGATTTTTTGGAATGCTCTCCTCTTTCTATATGGGATCCCAATGGACACAAGGAGTTGGAGGTGATCCAGCAAGGTGATGAAGGAGAGTTTCGGGGGTCAGCAAAGGTAAATTCGAAATAGGTTTGTAGTCTAATGAAAAAATTTTGTAGAATTGTGGGTTTTCCTATTGTGACACATGAAGATCAATGCCTGGCTCTGTTTTGTCTTCTCGAACAAGATTGTGTTGATGTTGTCAGTGTTGGGTCTTCTAATGGTAATGTTAACTCTAAGCAGAAAGGGCTTAGGGAACTCAAAGGGTTGTTTTCCTCTATTAATTATGATGGGGTAGCATCTAAGGGGAGGAACAGAGACCTCTCAGTAGGTTCGGGGGTGATCATTGGTTTTAAATGAGTTTACAGCTGTTATCTTGGAATGTTAGGGGATTAAATAATCCTCAGAAGCGAGAGGTATGTAAAAATCTTCTCAAGGAGTGGAAGTGTGATATAGTTTGCTTTCAAGAAACGAAGCTGTCTTCTTTAAATTCTTTTGTTGTGCGAAGCCTTTGGGGTAGTCCATTCCTGGATTGGTGTTCTAGATGCAGTCAACACTGCAGGGGGAGTGTTACTGGTTTAGGACAAGAGAGTTTTTGAAAAAGTTGATTGTGCTGTTGGGCAGTTTTCTGTTAATGTCTTATTCAAGGGGGTTGTAGATGATTTTGTTTGGGCCTGCTCAGGAGTGTATGGGCCTAATGAGGATTCTCAGCGGGGTGCTCTGTGGGAAGAACTCTCAAGGATGCACTCCAGGTGGAATATGGCATGGTGTGTTTTTGGGCATTTCAATATCATTCGATATCCGAGTGAGAGATTTGGTTGTGAGGCTTTTAGTCCAGCTATGTTTGCTTTTTCAGACTTCATTGAGGCTAATTACCTTGTGGACTTACCCCTTGAAGGGGCTTCGTTTACTTGGTTTAGAGATTCAGGGTCAGATTGTATGTCAAGAATTGATAGAACCTTGGCATCAATGGATTGGGTGGATCACTTTGGTAACGTGTCTCAAAGGGTTCTCCCTCGTGTAGTTTCTGATCATTGCCCTTTGTTGGTGGTGGCGAGTAGTGTTAATAAAGGCTGGAGTGCCTTTAAGTTCGAGAATATGTGATTGAAAAAAGAGGGTTTTGTAGAGAGGGTTCGGCACTAGTAGAATGGGTATTGCTTTTCGGGTTCTCCTAGCTTTATTCTGGGGCGTAAATCAAAAGCCCTTAAAGAGGACTTGAAAAAAGTGGAATAAGGAGGAATTTGGGGATTTGGCCTTTAGGAAGAAATGTCTTTTATCGGAATTTTTGGGTTTGGATGCTAGGGAGGACTTGTCAGGCCTCTCTCTTGAGAATCAAACCCGTCGTACTCAGATTAAAGGAGAGATTGCACATCTTGCCTCTTTAGAGGAGATTTCTTGGAGACAAAAGTCCTGGTTCTTATTTGTGAACTAATTATCTTTGGGGTATAGAGGTGGATGGTGTCCTCTATGAGGATGAGGAAGAGGTGCAGTCTAAGGTGGTCCACTTTTATCAAAGTTTGTACACTGAGTCAGATACTTGGCGTCCTTCTATGGTTGGATTAGAGTTTAATAGCATTGGAGAGGACGAGCGACTTGAATTAGAGAGGGATTTTTCTAAGGAGGAAGTGGTAAAGGTTCTTCAAGAGATGGAGGGTGATAAAGCCCCAGGTTCTAATGGTTTCACTATGGCTTTTTTCCAAAAATGATGGAGTGTTGTGAAAATAGATGTCATGGCTTTCTTTGATCATTTTCCTAGGAGCTCAGAGTTTGAACGGTCTCTAAATGCTTCCTTTCTATCTCTAATTCCCATAAAAAATAATGCTTTAAATATTAAAGATTTTAGGCCTATCAACTTAGTAGGCAATGTGTATAAGCTTTTGTCCAAGGTTTTAGCTAACAAATTGAGGCGGGTGATGGATAATCTTATTTCAAAGTCTCAAAATTCTTTTGTTGGTGCAGACAAATTTTGGATTCAATGCTTATTGCCAACAAATGTTTAGACAGTAGACTGAAGTGTTGCACCCCGAGGGTGGTGTGTAAGTTAGATATTGAGAAAGTTTATGACCATGTGAATTGGGACACCTTGTTTTATCTGTTGGAGAAGATGAGTTTTGGGGAGAGATGGAGGAAATGATTAAAAACTTGTGTCTCTACCGTTCGCTTCTCAATTCTGGTTAATGGATAGCATACTAGCTTCTTTGGTAGCTCTAGAGGGCTTAGACAAGGCGATCCTTTGTCACCCCTCCTTTTTCTTTTGATCATGGAGGTCTTAAGTCATATCATGAAGAAAACTGAGTAAGGTGGTGTCATTCAGGGTTTTCATGTGGGTCCTATTAATTCTACTGGTATCCATGTTTCTCATCTTTTATTTGCTGATGATACCATTCTTTTCTGTAATGCCTCTAGATAGCAGATTCTATCTATTAGGCTAGCTTTGACTTGTTTTCAAGCTTTTACTGGTTTGAAGGTGAATGTGGGGAAAAGTGAAATTGTCCTTGTTGGGGAGGTGCGTAACATTCAGTCTTTGGCTAATATCCTTCAATGCAGAGTGGGTAGTTTGCCTATGACTTACTTGGGTATGCCGTTGGGAACTTTGTATAAAACACCCTCCATTTGGAATCCGATCCTAGAGAGGATGGAAAAGAAGCTTTCAAGTTGGAAGTGGCTATATTTGTCAAAGGGTGGTAGACTCACCTTACTGAAGAGTACCCTTTCAAGCCTTCCGACTTATTACATTTCCCTTTTTACTATCCCCAAAGCTATGGCGATTAGATTGGAATGCATTCAAAGGAACTTCTTGTGGGGTTCATCAGTTGAGTGTTTCAAATATCCTTTGGTGGCTTGGGAAAAGGTTTGCTTACCACATGAATTGGGTAGTTTAGGAATTCGGAAGTTGGTGCCTTTTAATCAGGCCCTTTTAGGGAAATGGCTTTGGAGGTATGGCCATGAAACCTCTCATCTGTGGCGAAGGGTCATAGCCATGAAATATGGGAAGGGAAAAGGGGATTGGTGCACTAGAGCTTGTAGTAGGGCCCATGGGAGTGGGTTATTGCGGAGTATTAGTGAAGGGTGGGAATCTTTCACTAAGCATTTCTCTGTTGTGGTGGGGGATGGATCTCGTATTCTTTTTTAGCATGATAAGTGGAATGGGATGTCCCTCTTAAAAGTCTTTATCCTCAGTTATTTTTGTGTTCAGCTAACAAGGAAGCTTGTATTTCTGATGTGTTAAGCCCTTCAGTGGGCGATAATGACAGAGTGTGGAGCTTAAGATTTCAGAGGGAGTTCAAAGATTGGGAGTTGGCGGCCTCCTACTCCCTTCTTCATTTCATCCAAACCCGAATCCCTAGGGGTGGAGGGTGTGACAGGCTTTGTTGGGATCTTAATGGCAATGGGAAGTTTGATACTCGATCTTTCTATCATAAGATTCGTAATGCAGCTCCCTCCACCTTCCCTTGGAAGGGTATTTGGAAAGTTAAGGTTCCTAAAAGGGTGGCTTTCTTTATGTGGACAAGCTTGTATTTCTGATGTGTTAAGCCCTTCAGTGGGCGATAATGACAGAGTGTGGAGCTTAAGATTTCAGAGGGAGTTCAAAGATTGGGAGTTGGCGGCCTCCTACTCCCTTCTTCATTTCATCCAAACCCGAATCCCTAGGGGTGGAGGGTGTGACAGGCTTTGTTGGGATCTTAATGGCAATGGGAAGTTTGATACTCGATCTTTCTATCATAAGATTCGTAATGCAGCTCCCTCCACCTTCCCTTGGAAGGGTATTTGGAAAGTTAAGGTTCCTAAAAGGGTGGCTTTCTTTATGTGGACAACAGCTCATGGTCAGATTCTAACCTTGGATAATATTATGCTTCGTGGTCACCCATTGGTGAATCGATGTTATTTGTGCTATTGTAATGCGGAATCTGTGGACCACTTATTACTTTCTTGTCCGATAGCTCATTCTTTGTGGATGTATATGCTTCAGTCGAGGACTTATTATTCTATTGGTTTCATTGGCTTGGGAAGCATAGTTCTGATATCTAGGATTTGGTCCCAGGTTGTTTAATGTGGACTATTTGGTCTAAACGAAATCGGCAGACTTTTGAGGACGAGGGGAAAACTGTTGTTCAATTATTAGAGTTTTGCCAGAGGACCCTCTTTGATTGGTCTTGTTGTTGGGGTTTCTCGGACTGTTCTTCCCTTACGGATTTTATTTCTTCTATTAGAATAGATTAGGGGCTGTTTTTGTCTTGTTGTTTCTTTTTTCCATTGTTCACTACCGTGAACTCTTTGTGTTTCTCTTACTTTTCTTTTTTTTTTAAATATTTTCTTCTTACTTATCAAAATAAATAAATAAATAAATAAAGTCTAAGAACTCATTAATCAAAAAAACATTTAGTGAGCAAAGCCATACTCTAGCTTGATGCACTGTAAGTGCCAACTCTGTTTCACTTGGATAAACTGAACCATGACATTAGGCATCATTTTAAGAGATAAATAAATAAATACATACACTAAGGCAATCTACTAAGAAAGATTCAATAACTATGTCAAACGTCTAAACTTTCCTATTGCGGAAAATGAAGTCTAAGAACTCGTTAACCAAAAAAACATTTAGTGAGCTAAGCCATATCCTAGCCTTATGCACTGTAAGTGCCAACACTGTTTCACTTGGATGAACTGAGCCATGACATTAAGCATCAATTTATAAGATAAATATATAATTACATACACTAAGGAAATCTGTTGAGAAATTAAGATAAACTTCAACTAAACATTTTTAACATGATTATCTTAAGAGATTTTTTGAAAATATTTTGAGTGAAGAAAACATTAAGGCAAATTGTGTAATTGACTTCTATAAATAAACTCTTCATCACCAAATCTACAAAGCATACATGACACTTTTACCAACTCCACTTTAACAACTCAGCAAAGGAAAAAAGAAATTATAGAATAAAAAAATGTGAAGGACTGAACTATTGACACAGAAATAATATACAGAATCGTTTGACAAACTCCATAAATTAGCAAAGCAACTATCAACTAAGGCTTCCTAGGTCATATTCAGCTGCCATGGGAGTAAACCCAAGCAACAAAACCAACAAACAAACTAAAAACTGTAGATCGAAAAAAAAATTGTGACGAAAATATTAAAAAAAAAATATATATATATATATATATATAGAATATCTAATTTGCAGTTGTTACAAACTTTAAGGTTTAAAGTAAAACCCCTTGGCTTTTTACAGATGCGGTTTCTTTTTGTTTTGTTTTTTTTAAGATAGGTAGATAGTATGTTAGTGTATTTTAATAAAGTAAATAAATATATAATAAATTTGTAATTATGAAACTTATAATACCCATTAACTCATATGGTTGTTACAAAATTTATATCTCATTAATTCTATTATCTAAAAAACAGCTGAGAAATATGTGTATATACAGTATTTTTATATACATACTTTGGGCAAAGAAGAGTATTTATGTGTTATCTAAAAAACAACTGAGAAATATGTGCATATATAGTATTTTTATATATATACTCTAGCCTAATTTAAGTGTATATATGTGTAAAGTTTTTTTTTTTAAATTTGAACCCCTAGTCTTTGTTTCCAACACCCTACAAGTACTTATACATGTGGAGTGACTATCGCACCAAGGGTGTACGGTAAAGTTTTGAGTTCAACTACTTGTGTATAATTGATGAGTTATATGACGACTCAGTTGACCTATTGTAGACTTGTATCCTAGATGGGACAAGTCAAATATAAATTCTTTTGCACCTGTTTGTGGAATTTGCCAACACTGACTGCTTGAATCTTCTTAAAGCCATGATTTTTGTGCCTCAATCTGATTTGCTTGTTGTAATTTGTTTTATGTACGTTATCTTCAATTGATTTTGTTATAATTTAGAATTTTTTTGTAATTTTTAATATATTTTATTGTACTTTTCACAAATATAGTGGGGTGGAAGAATAATTAGGATTTGAATCACATATATAAGGTATCACAATGAATGTCATTACCATAACTATCACTTGAACCCTATCATAACATTTGCGTATTATAGTTATAGTACCCTAACGGAATTCTAGGGACACCGCCACGCATGCTTAGGGTCTCCAAAATTTTCTCTAGCCTTGTTCAATTGTTCTTTAGTGTACTTTTGGAGCGCTGCCAGCCCAAAATTTATCTAATTATTCCTTCTATGGCCCCAATCCTAAAATGCTTTCATTTCTACGTGGAAAATGCTAAAGTTATAATTTTTTTTTACAAATTGCTAATGTGATGGGTGGTTATTAATAAGTAAAAAAAATATAATATTAGAGGTGGCCCCTGATGAGAACTAGTAAGAACTTGTCACATTAATAGTTTGTAAAATGCTATAAAATAGTTTGTACATGTATCATTGCTCTTTCTACATTTATATTGGTCCCTCTCAATTTAAATTTCAACTAGTTAGCTATAAGTTGCATCGGTGTTTTGGGGGACGAAGTTATAACTTATAACCTGGTGACATATTTGGTTTTAAGTTGAAGGTTTGAGTTCAATCTATCATAACTCATAAGGGCATGAGAAAGTATTTGATATCAAATAATATCACTTCATTGTCAATCGTATCAAAATCCAATAACATGCCACATGCGTGTAAAATAACTTTTAGGTGTATTAATGGGGTGATTATTTTTGTACACATATATCGCATTTATTAAATTTTGATATTGTTAAAGTGATATAATTTGATACTAAATACTTTTTTCATGTGAAAATGGAATTTGAGGTGATTTTTGAGAGAGGGGGAATTGGACAAGGAATATTTTTCTTGTCTTAAAAAAATTCAAAATTCCAACTCCGTGCTTTTGGAAAGTACCAATAACAAAAAGTGTACTTTTTTTTTGAGTAATTTATAGCGGAATCAAGCCATAAGGAAAAAAATTTGACTGCTAGTATTCTAAATTAAAATTGGTATATGCTAAATAGTGGACTAATCCCACATTGAAAAATGAGTGTAAGTTAAAGAGATTTAAAATTTGTACTGTGTATTCAAGAGTTAGACCAATTTAGATATACACTACTGTAAATTTCTTTAAAACATTTTTCCTTCTTCCCGTGTGTTTGTTAAAACTACTTAGTATTTTAAAAATAATAATTAATTGGTATGTTAGTGAGTTTAGCATTTATTAAAAAGGGGAGGGAAAGTGCCAACCCCTCTCTGTTGAAGTAAAATTTTTATTACTCCGGTTATACAACAACAGCAATAAAGTTATAGCACCAAATTTTCTAAAGTCATTTTCAACAAGATTAGTCAAAATCAATCATAGTTACGTATATTCTTTTTCTTAATTATGTTCTATCCGAAGTTATAGTATTTATTTCTTCCTTAGTTGGCATGTTCTTTTTAATTATTTATACTAGTATTTGTTTCTTCCTTAGTTGGCATGTTCTTTTTAATTACTTATACTAATGCTATCTTTGGTCTTCATCTTTTTTTTTTTTTCGTCCCTCAACTTGGATCAATTCACTAAATTCACTTTTTTTTTTTTTTATAAATTATTGCATTAATCACTCTCCACTATATATAATCAAACTATCTCAAATGACTTTCCCTAATCTTTTCATCAATAGGGACTACCCATATCTTTAAGCAGATTTCCTCCTTTTGAATAATATCTTGCTATGTCAAAAAACTTTTACTCAAGTTGAAATTTGGAAAATCCTAATATCGATTATTTTGTTTGAATTAACCAAAAAAAGTAGTTCAAAAAATTTGGTAGAATTTTAAACATCCAAATCCTAGCTTCAAATCCTTGATGCACTTCTCATGGTCCATATAATAAATGTTTTCGAGAAAAAACGTTAGCCACATATGTGCTATACCCTAAAAGGATTAATCTAATCATAGTTATGGCTCCTCGTAGTTGTTTATATAACCTAGTTCGAGTTAACGCACACTCTCACAACACACACTTAACCAATCCAATCCATACGATCCAGAGCATCATAGTCATGAAAAATTATTAGTAAATTTTCAAATATAATTAACCAATACACATGCTTAATTTTAAAATATGCTCATCTAAGTAATGAAAAATGAAAGAGTTTTTTAAATTCTTCACTCAAACACAATATTAGCGTACATGATTAAGATATTACAGAGTTTGTAGAGTAGCTTAGCCATAGATTTTTTAAAATTTTATCAATTCATTTTGAAATTAGTAGATTAGAGTTTGTGGCATACCAAAATGGTGATAGTTAGTATTTTCTTAAATATCAATGACGACTCAATCCATTTATTTCAAAATGAATAGATAGAATTTTAAAAACTCCACTATGGAATTTCCCTAAAAACTTTGGAGAATCTTAATGTACACATATCCTATCCAATAACTTGTGGTTCAATTGGAGCATACACGTATTGTCAACTAGGGCTTAAGGATTTTTCTTTTTCCTTTTTTGGATAGACAACAAGGACTTATCTCTACCCAATATTCATGATTGTAAATTTGTAGTTAAACTAACATGGTGAAGCCTAAACCACAAATTTTGATAAAGAGTTACCATTGACTTTATATATATATATATATATATTTCACTATTAGGGATAATTGAATCAGTTAGAGCATCCGTAGCAGCCGTTGTAAAAATTATGCCATTTTGCCACACCAAAAGCCTACTTTATTATTTTACCACACCATTTTACAATATTTCATTTATCAAATGATCTATATTTTTACCACTTCATTTAAATATTATTTTTTAATTCTTATTTTATTCTTTCTTTATTCTTTCTTCCCAACGGTAACATTTGTCCTACAATAGTCATATTTTCAAATCTCATCAATTCTAACGGTAACATTTTCAAACAATCCTCTTGTAATATTTTTAAAAAATAATATTTTCTTAAGCATTTAAAAAAGAAAAAGAAAAATCAGAACCTGGGAACTTCAAAAAAAAAAAACCTCAGAACCTATCACCTTAAAAAAAAAATAATAAATAAAAAAAAAAGAAAAAAGAAAAGAAACGTTGAACCTGTCACTGAGTGAGAGCAAATGGGCAAAAGAAGTTGTCTCTAGTATCAAAGAATTCAAACTGATCAAAACAAGACCTATCTAGAAACCAAGAACTCAAAAAGATACTGAGTCTGAACAAACCACAAGAGAAAAAAAATGAACAAACACTTGAATTTGAGAATTCAAGAGAAAAAAAAAATGACAGACTTTGAGAAATTGGGCAGCAGTTTCTTGACATAAACATACACCTAAATTTTACATATTGATGACTTGCTCTGAATAGGAAGGACCACAAATGAACAAACAGCAGACCACAAAGTTCATACAGGTAGATGTTTTACAACTAGATTGGTATTGACACAAATGATTCACATGCACCAGAAGATGGCAAACAAACAAGAAATGTTCAAATAAGCACTCATATTAATAACATGTAGATGCAATAGCTTCCAAAACGGAGGCTACAAAATGCATATGGGTTCCTCATCGATTCTTGAAAATAGAGGCACATGGACAAATAAAGATTTGTGACCCTTCTGTTTCGCAAAACGGAGAGAATGATAATATACATAATTGCACACAAAACGGCCGGCATCATCTGAAATTGTCACATCAAAGTCCTTCTTCTTCAAGAACTTCAGGATTTCCTCAATGCAGCAAGAAGTCTTCAACAACCAAATGATGAAAAGTTAAAATACAAACACAGGAAAAAAAAATGGAGAGACGGAACAGAGGCATGACAGACAAAAAGTTGAATGTTTTTAATACTCAACACAATTTTATGGTAATTATAATTATTAGTGTCTAGTTTGCAACTGAAATGATATAGCCAGTTTGACAGTGAAACTTCCTGTAGGAATTGGTAGTGCCCCCTGCTTAGTTCAATTAGCCTAGTACTTATCAAATAGGTCAATTAAACTTTTGCAAATCTACAAACTCAACCATCATAGCCATAACTCTCCAATTCCCATGGGTTGCAAACTGACAGTCTTAAACTACATATGGTCCACCTACTGAGAAAATAAGATAAATATTGAAAATTCTATTCTCTCCAACATTTGGTCCACAAACTACATTTGGTTTGTTGCAACTCAAGAATACAAGCAGTATACTGGAGAACTCATCATTACCATCAACACCTCTACCTATTAAACCTAAAATTGATTTCAGCCTTCAACTCCACCAATTAACTATATATATCTTTTTGTAGTTCATTCCTCTAGCATCATGAGCATACTTTATGGTTAATTAGATTACTAAGACCACCCATTCGAAAAAAACCAAATTCAATCAAATGAGAATTAACCAATAACTATTTCCCAACCCCAAAGTCCATTTTTCGAATAAAACGATCATAATTCACATGATAGCAAACATAGTATTCAACTTTGAAAAAAACCCATCAAAGGATCCCTAAAATCCAACATGCCCAGAAACCGAAAATCCAACATGCCCAGAATCAGAAATACCCAGAGCTCATTTTTGTTTCTTATGAAGAAACAGACATCAAACGGTCGAAACCATTTAAAAAAAAAAAAACCAAAAAACGGAGAATCACAGAGAACTTAGAGAATCGCAGAGAAATTAAAGAATCACAGAGAAATTAAAGCAAACAAACAAACAAAAAAACAGGGAAATTAAGTCAAAATAACCTAAAAACCTAATTGGCAGACAGATAACCAAACAAATCACTTCATCATTCAAAACCCACAATTTTTTCAGATTCATTCAAACAAAAGTCCAGCAAATCTAGAGCAAAAATAGAAGCATGCATCAGTTTTTCAAATTGAGAAGTAAAAAAATTGGGCTTACATTACTTCCTTTCCAGCGAATCGGCGACTCTGAGAATAGCGATCGGCGACTCGGCGATTCTGAGATAGAATAGAGAGGAAATTGGCGACTCGGAGAAGGAACAGCGAAACGGCAGCGTCAATGCATTGAATAGAGAGGATAGAGCGAATCGGCGGGGAAAGGGAAGAAGAAAGAGTATGGGAGAGTGGAGATGGAGGCGGTGAATAGCTGAAGGAGAAGAAGAAAGAGATATGTGAGAGAGTGGAGATGGAGGCGGTGGAGGCGGTGAGCTGAAGGAGAAGATGAAAGAGACATGAGAGAGAAAAGAGGAATAAAAAAGAATAAACTCATATGCCATACCGGGTCCGTACCGTGGTAAATTTATGAGTGTACTGTAGCATGTTGCAAAAAATATGGGATATGGCACATCTGATAAATAGACTCAAATGGTGCTTGGTGTGCTAAATGTGCCAAATATTTAACATTTGGCACATATAGCACAGCTGATAAAGATGCTCTAAATGTGCTAAATGTCAAATATTTAGCACATTTACCACACCGAACACCAAAATTCTCTTTTATTAGATGTGCTAAATCTTATAAAATTTGTCATATGTGAACAGTACCGTTGCAAATTTGCAACGGTACAAACGAAAAATGGCATAATTTTTATTTTTTTATATTCTATTTTCTCTCTCTCCTCACTCCTCAAATTATTCTTTTCTCTTCACTCTCACCGTTCCCTCTCACCTCTGTTCTCTCTCACCTCTGTTCTGTTGATCTTGATCCGTCATCGCCGATCCATCATCGCCGATCTCTCACTGGTTTCATTTTGCATTGTCATCGCCGATCTCTCCGGGCATCGTCATCATCATGCCGATCGGAATCGACGTGGGCATTGACGTTAAGGTGAGATCGGAATCGACGGTGAGGTGAGATCGAAGTGTTCGTCACAATCGTGGGCATCGACGTTGAGATCATGATCGCGGGCATCGACGTTGAGATCTTAATCGTGGGCATCAACGTTGAGGTGAGGTGAGATCTTGATCGTGGGTTGCCGGTGCTAGTGGGTTTGGGTTGCCTGGGTTGCTTGGGTTTGGGTTGCCTGAGTTTCGTGGGTTTGGGTTGCTTGGGTTTTGATTGTGTTTTCTGGGTTTGAGTTGTTGTGCTAGTGGGTGTTGTTCTTTTTTTAATGGGTTTTTGGGGTGGATTGTTGATGACGGCGGTTGTGGTGGTGGTTTTGCAATGGATTGTGGCTGCCGCGGCGGCAGCGGCAGTGTTGTGGATGTTTTTTTATTGTGTTAGATATGTTATTTTATTGTGTAGTTTATATTATTTTAATGTATAGAATTGAAATATAAAACATCTGATAAATGGTATGTTGTAAAATGATGTGGTAAAATAATAAAGTAAGTATTTGATGTAGCAAAATGACATAAATTATACCACAGCTGATAAAGATGCTCTTACACATAAATTTACGCACCTAGTGGGACTCGGTTCTGTTATAACTATTAGTTCGGGTTCTATCCCCGCAATTATCTAGCAATATATATATATATATATATACACATAAATTTATGCAGGGAGTGTGGAAGTGTAATCCACGTCATCTTTATATTTACCAACGCATGATTAGATTATGTCACTCACTATTCACCATTAGAACTTTAATGATAAAAAATAGAATATTTAAAGTTGTGTTAAAATGTATGAACAAATATACCTTAATACTTACTCGGTTGCTTTAGTATGTGCTGGACAGTTTTTGCATTTGTCCACTCACTTAGCACAATTTGTACATTTATTAAAGCATAATTAAACTATGTCATTTACACATAAATTTATACACAAAATGTTTAAAGTTATACTTTGACATCATTTTTATATTTATTAATGTATAATTAAATTATGTCACTTATATATAAATGTACCGTCCACCATTAAAACTTTAATAATAAAAAATAAAATATTTAAAGTTGTATCAAAGGATATGACAGAAATGTACGATCCTAATACTCTTTACATACTCTTTGTGTGCGGGAACCTTTGAAGTGACAATAAACATTTCCAAAAACTGAAGATTCAGAATATGGCGAAAGGCCTAGAGTCTAGCCATCTATTAATCTAGTGTCTAAGATTTGCTTGGAATCTTATTTGATTAGTCGTCTATATGAAGTAATTGCTCTTGCTTTTTTGTTTGGTGCGTCCAAAATTCCAAATGGATAAATGACAAGTTACTTTATTTCTATTTATGTTTTATACGAAACATTTAATCGTAATCCATAATTGTTGTACTAGTATTGATATTTTTTTTTATAATCTACTAGTATTAATAAGATAAAACAACCAGTAACTCCCTATATAATTGTTGTACTAGTATTAATAAGACAAAAATATATTTTACACATGTTAATTGTGTTTGAGAATTGTAAGTTTGAAGTTAGTCATTTTAGTTTAGTAATCTTGCCTAAAAATCATTTTAGTTCATTAAATTTGAAGTTTGTCATTTTAGTCTAGTAATTTTCTTCAAAAATTATTTTAGTCCATTAAGAACTCACTTAGTCCGATAACTTTACACAAAAATTACCCAAAGCTACCAACTTATAAGATCAAAATGATTTTTGGCTAAAGTTATGTGACTAAAATGACAATTTTCAAACTTAAATAACTAAAATGATTTTGGGTGAAGTTATTAAAACTAAAATGATCAACTTCAAACTAAATGGACTAAAATGATTTTTAGGTGAAGTTAACGTGTGCAAATTGTTTTTTTGCCTGTTAATAAAACAACTAGAAACTAATGTAATGCAAAGGAAAGTTTGAGGACAAATTTTACTCATTTGTTGTAGGAAACATTTTGGGTCTTATTCAGATCCTTGCTAGGCCTGACCTAGGTGGAAAGCATAAAAAGAGAATTTTTCAAAATTTCACTAATAGTCTTTGGACCGTATTTTAAGCCTAATTGATGTGAATCTCAATCGACCCGCTTTGAGACCCAACAAAAATATTGGAATACTTGTTCAAAGAAAGCTAAAATTCAGATTTTTTATAAAACCTTGACCCAATGTTTATAATCGAAACGCGAACCAAAGGTATAAGTAATAGACCTTGACCCAATGATTATAATTGAATCACGAACCAAAGGTATAAATTTTGAACGCCACAAGGAAGAATCCCTGCTAAGTTCACAATTCTTGAAGAACCAAAAGAAGAGCAAAGCCTCACCTTTTCTGATTTTTTATTCAATAATCCTCTATTACAATGAGTGCATGCTATTTATATGACATGACTAGAAATAGAAAATATAAAAAAATGTACTAAATAATAAAACCCTAAATAAAAGTTGATTTGGTCTGAAATTAGCATATCCAAAATAGGAAAAATAGGTAAAAACGTTCTAAATAATAAAAGTCTAAAATTAAGGTAGATCTGGTCCAAAACTAGATGCTCCAGGCTATGAAAAATATCTATTAACTGATATGGAGCTGGAAAATCAATTAACCATTAATCCACGTCATAAATCAAGCCTAATTAAGCCAGATCAGCCATCGATAGCTTGAATTAAATTTATTACACCTTCATCTTTCTTTGGGCCAAACTTAGAATGCCCTGCGTTAGAATCAACCAAAATCTCTCGAATTAGCCCATTAAGTGCTTCTTGGATCTTGCTTTAGTAATAGACCCAACTGGAACATGCAATGGATCCTTAAATGCTTGTTGATTCTTATCACTAATGTCAAGACTCGGTTTTGCCCTCCCAATTACTATATTTGTCGAAGGGAAAATTTTGCCCCCAACAACCTATTTAAGGGAGAAGGCATCAACAAACAAGCAAAACACAACACAACTCTCCAAAATAGTAATCTTAACCTAGATAAACCATTGGAGATATCAACCCTTTTTAAGGAAAGGAAAAAAAAAAAACCTCTTGTGTAAGCTTAGATATTTGGGGAAGCCATGTTATTCTAAAGTACCAAATCTTACAAGTTTTAGAGAGCTCTGGGCCTAATATATATGATTGTGAAAGTTAGGGCCCAAGGCCTGTGGCTAAACCCATTTACAGAAAATTTGTGGCTTGAAATAATTAATATTTGCCATGTAATTACTTTATAGCCTAACGGATAATTTCGTGTTTTGCCATGTAATTACTCATGAGACCGTCTCATACAAGAATTTTCCCTCTCTATATTCATAATTGGATTTGGGCATAAAAAAAAATAAAGAGCCCTATAAGGGACATTTTTATGTAATTGGCATATCTTTTGACAAAGCGCATTTACTTGTATTTAGGTAAATCTAAGTAGGTTCAAGATGATCATTATAAGTGGTTACATTGAAGACATGAAGATTACTTAAGAACTGCTCAAGAAAAGTGCAATTTGTAGGTCTCGATACCTCATCGACAGAAGCTTGATCTGTCGAGATTCATTAAAGCTCGACATATATCTCGATCTATCAAGCTTACGGGATTCAGACTATAGCCAGCAACGTTTTTATTCTAAAAGACTATTTGTTTATGGGTTTGTATAATCCTTATTGGACTAGAAAAGGCCGAGGTTTGTGTATATCTATTTGGAATAGGAGAGCCCATTAAGCTCCTATTTAAACAAGGAGGTGGAAAAAGAAAAACCTAACCCTAGAGAGCTTCATAAGATTTTCTTTTTAAAACCCTAGCCTCCTCTTACAGAAGAAAGAGTTCTTGATGTGTTTCTTGTATGCCTTTAGGTTTTGTAACCAAGCAAAGTCTTTCACACCATCATTGAAGATCTTATTGGTGTTTCTATGTGAAACTGTTGCAAATCAACTATATCAATCAAAGGGTTGTTGTGGAGTTAGTCACATACTGGGATCTGTGCAAAAGGGTGACGTTCATATATTAAAGAGTTCAGAGGTTCTGAAGTGGTAGAAAGTTTCTGCTGTAAGTTTATCTACGAGAATTGTATAGTTTAGAGACAAAGGTTTTGTACTAGATCTGAAACTTCTCTTTACTATAGTGAATTGCTTTTCGGGAAGATTTCCCCCCAGGTTTTTTACTTTGAAACTAGTTTATTTTATTAGTTTTCCTGAGTCATCATATCTTGTCTTATTTACTATTCCGCTGTGCATGATATTGACGTTTGTTTATTTTAACAAAATTTATTCATAATAAATCTAATTAACAACTTAAGTTTAAAACTTGTTAATTCTATCAACTGGGGTTTAAGTTTCCTAACAAGCCCTATATTTATTGGTGACTATAGTCCATGGGGAGTGGGAAAAAGAAAAGGGAGCAAGGAGAAATATGCAAAAGTCCCAATCAGAAATCGCAAAAGAGCCGTGTCTTCTCAAGGAGGCCAGGACGAACAATGGTAGATACAACATGCCTCCAAAGAGGGCCAACTTAAAGGAGTTATGCAGTAGGTGGTAGACCCAATTCACAGTATCTCACCTTGTCAGATGTTACTACTCAATCTGCTTGAACGAGAGCCCAGGTACTTTTTCTTTAGGAAGCCTCCACACCTCACTAAACTCCTTGGCAAACCTTACCTAAAGGATTACAAGCCTTCCAAGTTCATTCTTTGTGGCAAACGGGGAGGGAGTGTTATGGAACAAATTAGCAAATTTCTTGATGTCATTGGACCACACACTAGAGACAAAGAATTGTGTGCTTAACTTCTAAACATCTAGCTTCTCAAGAAAGTTCAAGGCACTTTTTCTATGTCAAAGGTTGACATTAGCCTACTTTTGGGTCCATTAGCTACAAGAGCTTCTTGAAAAGATTCACTAGGTTTTAGGTGGATCACATGTAAGAGCATCCACAATGGTGGTGCTAAAAGCTAAAAAAACTACTTTTAGCACCACCATATACAAAAAAGGTGCTACAATATTGGTGGTATAGGTAAATTTTTTACTTATATTGCTACAGTGCAAGCTATATATGGCTGTGCACTGTAGCTGAAAGATGAAATTTTTATTTATTTATTTATTTATTCTGCCTCCATTTATTATATCATTCATTTGTTTCTTTTTTTCTATTTCTTTTATCTCACCTCTCTCTCAACTCTCTCAACGCTCACCTCTCACCCCTCTGTCTCACCATCGCTGGCCCACCCAAAGCTTAACGTCACCGACAGTGGTTGATATTTGCATTCATTTGTGCGGTGGGTGAAGTGGTTGATGGGTTTGGTTTGATTTGTGTAATGGGTGCAGGGTTTGGTTTGATTTGTGCAGTGGGTGCAGGGTTTGTGCTGATTTTTGCAGTGGGTGTGATGGTTTCTGGTGGTGGGTTCAGTGGTTGATGGGTTTATGTTTATTTTTTTATATTCGTGCAGTGCCTGTGGCGGTTTCTGATGGTGAGTGTAGTGGTGGCTGGTCTAGTTCGACGATGGTCTGGGTTTGATGGTGGTTTCTATGCCTTTTAGGTCTTGTTTCTTCTCTCTCTCGATCAACTGCCGCTGGGTATAAAATCAATGCGTCGCCGAAATTGGGTCACGATTTGGTTGGTGTGCGATGATTGAGATAGGTTGCTATTTGGGTTTTCGGCACTAGCGGAGATGGGTGGCAGTTGAGATGTGGTTTTTGGTCGGTGTGCGATGGTGGGGTGCTAGCTCAACACTCTTGGTTTGAAACTCAAGCTCATATCTCTTAGGTTTTGAGGGTGGATCCAAGGCACCATAATCTGGTGGTTGTGTTTGTTTTGGTTTTGATGTGGTTGTGGTGGATGTTTTTATTATTATTCTAATGACTTATTTGTATTATTTTAATCAAATAGCTAAAAATATAGATCCATTGATGTTGGGTGTGAAGAGGTAAAATAGATAAATTGACTTTTGTAGGTACCAAATAGCTAAATTGTTAGCTCCACTATTGTGGATGCTCTAGCAAGAAGCAAATAAATGTGAAGTTCTTTTAGCTAAGTTTGGTAACCCATTGGTGGTGTTAGTTGCTTTTCTTGCCTTTGGCAAAGCTAAGTCTTTATGTACTCATACTATTTACCTTTAATTCTATTATTAGAGGTGTAAAATAACAAAAAAATAGTTTGAAAGTTTTTTTTTTCTTTTATTCAATTTTAGTAAAAATGAAAAATTTATAAAATTGTTGAAATATAAAAAGCCATCTAACAAAAGCTGAGGCAAGCACAACTAAAGAAACATACCTGGTGAATATGAGATGATATAGACTAGAGATGCAACATTGCTTGAGTAGTTTGAGAAGCGAGAAGGTTATAAAGAAAGTGAGAAATGAGGTTTAAGAAGATAGAACCCCTTTTTTTTAAATAAATTTTTTCTTATTTTATTTTTTAATAAAAGAGTTGAGAATTTTATCTTTTATTTAGGGTGTGCATGAGTCAGGTTATCGAGTTATGGAGTTTTTTCGACCCAACCCACCATAGTGAGTTAAAAAAAATCCAACTTAACCCACAAGAATCAGGTTGGACCCATGGGTTGGAAATTTTTTTTATACTATTAGTATTATTATTATTAAATTAAGCATTTGAACAACATCACCATAAACTATTTTAAATTTTTGGGCTAATTGCAACTTACCTATCTGTGGTTTGAATTTTGACACTTTATCCACCTGAGATTAGCTTAGTAAGGGTTCCATAACCCAATTTTTGTTAAAAATGAGGCTAAAAGAACAAGAGAAAACAAAATCAAAAAGTGAGGGTTTTGTAAACATTAAGAACAAACATTAGTCCCCTTTTTAATATTTCCCTATCCCTTTCTTTCTTTGATTGCCTATTTGTCGAAATAGATAAGAAGGGCATGATTAATCATTACACCCTCAACTGGAAATGGCAAATGGGCGGGCCAAGTTCGGGTCGGGTCGGGTCGTGTCGTGTTAATCAGGTTGTGGGTTAAAACGGGTTCAGATCAATCGAGCTGCTAGTCGGGTTGGGTTGACCCATATTATTCACATGAATTTTTTTTTTTTTAAATTTTTTTTATAAAGAAAACATGCATTTGCCATTTAGAAAGTCATGCAACAAATTGCTTGATGTAAAGTGCATTACTTTGAATTCACCACTTATATCAAGAATGAACTTAGTTAAACTTATTAATACTTAGTCAATAATTTTAAAATTATATAAATCCCAATATTGCTAACTAAAACAAAATAGTACAAAGATAAGTAAAACAAATATACAAGTTTTATTTCTACAATATTAACATCCCAAAATATAAAACAAAATTACAAATGACTTATTAGATAACTCATTTGATAGAGAATAAAAACATATAAGAAATTTACAATCTTGAAAGTTAATTTATAATTTATTATCAATTGTGGTTGACACTCTATTTTAATTTGAAAATATATGTTGAAATTTGATTGTTTACTTATTTATACATGGTTTCTTTTATGAATATCATATTACTGTTAAACAACACACACTCTAAGAAATATCATAATTTATTTTGAAAAGTCGTTTATTTTGAACATAAATTGTTAAAAAATAAGTCTAAGCATTCATAATTTATACTAATTTGATACTTTGGCTTCACTATTGTTTTCACACTTATAAATGTTTCTCACACATGTCTACAATTTTAAATCTATGTTTTAAACTCTACTGTAACCAGATTATCTTGACATGTACTTTTTTATTTGATATCTAAAAAAAATCTTTACTCATTATAGAATGCTCAACAATTCATCTTTCAATTCATTTGCATGAAATTATGTAAATATCTCAATTGTATCCTTAAATCTCACAACAAACAATTAAACTAATATTATCTTAATTTTTTTTTTTACAAAAAAAAAAAAAAGTCCGCAAAAATGGTTTGGATCACGGATCGGGTCAAGTTGGACCACAAAAAACACGATTTTTGCTTCGGGTAAAAAAAAAAAAATCAAATTTGAGTCGGGTATTTTTGGGGTGGGTCAGAAAATTCTGATTCGAGTCAGCTTTACTATTTTTACACTTATGAATGTTTTTCACACATGTCTACAATTTTAAATATATGTTTTTAACTCTACTGTAACTAGGTTATCTTGACATATACTTTTCTATTTGATATCTAAAAAAAATCTTTAATCATTATAGAATGTTCAATCATTCATCTTTCAATTCATTTGCGTGCAGTTATGTAAATACCTAAATTGTTTCCTTGAAGTTCATAACAAACAATTAAACTAATATTGTCTTAATTTTATTATTTTTTTACCAAAAAAAAGTTCTCAAAAATGGTTTGGATCACGGATCGGGTCAAGTTGACCCGGAAAAAACAGTGTTTTTGCTTTGGGTAAAAAAAAAAAAAAAAAAATTCAAGTCTGGTATTTTTCGGGTTGGGTCAAAAGATTCTGACCCGTTTTGCCATGTCTACCCTCAACCAGGAGGATTTCTTGTGGTGGAGGCCTTACTAAAAGCCGATTCAACCATGTTATGGTCCTCAGTAATTGCAGAAGAATGGAACAAGTTTGCAATGGGAAAAGGGCACCTTCCTAGAAGGAAGGAAATCAACATGAAAGCAGACTTGCAGCATCTAATCAACGTGGAATGGGAAAAGGGCATCTAATCAACATGTCTACCCTCAACCAGGAGGATTTCTTGTGGTGGAGGCCTTATTAAAAGCCGATTCAACCATGTTATGATCCTCAGTGATTGCAGAAGAATGGAACAAGTTTGCAATGGGAAAAGGGCACCTTCCTAGAAGGAAGGAAATCAACATGAAAGCAGACTTGCAGCATCTAATCAACATGGAATGTCTGTCACTCTATTTAATTAACCGATTGAATCGTGACTGGTTCAAGCACTATTTGCGAACAATATTAAAAATGTCTGATTTTCTAATGAAAAATACCGGATTAACTTTTGGTTTGCAGTTAACCTCATTGGACCGGACAGTTCAGTTCAAGTTTCAAAACCATGGAAATGACAACATTATAAATGATATCAAACATTATGGATTAAAGTTCAAAATTGTAAACTTCAAGTATCAAAATCAAAATTATCCCAAACATTTGCATTTTACATTTTAGTCTCTAAAATTAAAAATTACCCATTTTAAACATAGAAGGCTTTAGAGTTTCTTAGCGCTCCCCCCCCCCCCCAGCCCCCCCCCCCCCCCCCCCCCCCAAAAAAAAAAAGAAAAAAAAAACCTCAGAGTTCAGACAAAGAATTTGGGAGTAAAAAAACTATAGTAACTGCTGCAACGTTACCCTACCACTGCCATTGCTCATGTCTTTGTTTTTCTTAAGGATTTGCCTCCTTGTTTTATGTCTAACTTGGACTGTTAAACGATGATGATGTATTGTAATTATTTCTATTAATTGCCTTGTTTTGTGAGAGGCGGCTACAACATAGTGATACGTACACAATTTTTGAAGAGAGAAAATATAAATATTTAGAGGGCTAGGAAATAAAATTTTGGTTGTTTCTTTTTTTTTTTTAGGAAGAAATTTTGGTTGTTTCTAACGAAACACTAGATATGTAATAAGAACAAAAGATAACAAAAGAATAAAGTTTAGATTTAATTTAATGAAATCCTAACCTCTATGAACCTTTTGGATTTGATAGAGAAAATCATGACGTCAGAAAACCAATTAGGATCCAATTTGATAAAACTTAAAATAAGAAAACCAATTAGGATCCAATTTGGAGAGAGAAAATATAAATATTTAGAGGATAGGAAATAGAATTTTGAATGTTTCTAATGAAACACTTGATATGTAATAAGAACAAAAGATAACAAAGAGGTAAAGTTGGAAAGTGCCTTTCAGTCTAGTAAAGGTATTTTTGATAATATTTTGGTGGCATTTGATACTTTGCATCATATGAAATCTAAAAAATCTAAGAAGACGGGGTTTTATGGCTATGAAGTTAAATATGAGTGAGACGTATGATAGAGTCGAATGAGAATTTTTGATAAAGATTATGGAAAAAATGGACTTTTGTGAAAAATAGATGTCCCTTATTTTTTAGCACATTAGTACGGTGTCTTATTCAATTTTGGTGAATGGGGAGTCTAAGGGAGATATTAGACCATCAAGAGGGATTAGGCAAGGCGATCCTTTGGCCCCCTACCTTTTTTGTTATGCTTGGAAGGGTTAAATAGAATACTCCAAAAGGCAGACCATAATGACCAAATAAGGGGCTTCTCATTATGTAAAAATTAGGGTTGTAAATGAACCAAGCCATTCATAAGCAGCTCGGGCTTGGTTCGATAAAAAACTCGTTCATGTTTGTTTGTTTATAAACAAGTCAAGTTTAAACTTTAGTTTTAGGCTTGTTTAATAAATGAGCTGAGCCCGAGTAAAAAATATTGTTCATGAACAAGCTCGTGAACACCAAAACTCGATACAAAAGTAACAAAACAAGTTAAGTTTAAACTTATTTATGAGTTTGGTAATAAAATTGATATGAGCTTGACAAGTAAACTCATATCCTTCTAAGAATTTAATTAATTATAAGATGAGACTACTCATTCAAACCAAATAGGCTAGATAATAAACTTGATATAGGCTTGATAATATACTTGTGTTGGATCTCAAGTTCAAAAACATGATATTGAGCTTGAGTTTGGGCTTGATATAGAGCTCGAGCTTGGCTTGACTAATGAATCAAGCCAAGCCAAACTGAGCTCAAACTTTTATACTTTATAACAAGTTCAAGCCAAATTTGAACATTTTGTTTTTGCTGTCGAGTTGAGCTCAAACATTCATTACTCGACAAAACTCGACTCATTTACAACCCTAGTAAAAATGGTCCAAAAATCTCACATCTATTTTTTGTGGATAATAGCTTGTTGTTTTGTTGAGCTACTATGTCTGACCTACAAGCAATTCAAGCCATTCTCTCTTTATATGAACGTGCCTCAGGCCAAAAGCTCAACCGGGAGAAAACTTTCATATTTTTTAGCAAGGCAGCAAGTGAAGGAACAAGAGTGGTGATCTTGGATTTCTTGGAGGTACCAATAGTAAAAGAGTAGGAAATATACCTTGGCTTACCGGTGGCGGTGGGAAGGAATAAAAAAGCGAGTCTACAATATATAAAGGAAAGGATACGGAATAAACTCCAGGGTTGGAAAGAGAAGCTCTTATCACAAGCCGATAGAGAAGTTTTACTTAAGGCGGTGGTGCAAGCAATACCTACCTTTGCCATGAGTTGTTTTAAATTACCGGTGAGCCTTTGCAATGAGATTGAGGCCTTGGTTCGAAAATTCTTTTGGGGTAGAAGGAGCAAAGAAAAATCCATTGGAAAAAATGGAAAAATTCTTTGTAAACACAAATCAGCGGGAGGAATGGGATTCAAAGATTTGGAGAAATTCAATGATGCGATGTTGGCCAAACAAATGTGGAGATTGCTAAGGGATTAGAATTCTCTCCTTTACCGAGTCTTCAAAGCTAAATACTTTCCAAGGGGTTCAATGTTGTAAGCTTCAACCTCATCTAGGTCCTTTGCTTGGCAAAGTATTATGAAAGCAAGGAAGGTGATTCTAAAAGGAATGAGGTGGAGGATTGGAGATGGAAAGAGCATTGATATATATTATGACAACTGGTTACCAGGTGAGGGGTCTCCAAAAATTATATCTCCACGGGCACTAGAATTAGAGGGGGGGTAAAAGTTTCAATCCTTATATCTTTGGAAACAGGCACTTGGGACTAGAATCTATTACGCCAACATTTCATTCATTTTGAAGCTCAACGAATTATGGCAATCCCACTGTGTATGACCCTCCAAAAGGATGTTTTAATCTGGCCTGGCTGTCTTTACGGAGAGTATTCGGTCAAATTAGGCTAAAAACAACTGTGTGAAGATGAAACCAGTACAGAGGCATAGACGCCGGATGGTTCGCTCCAGAAGTCCTTTTGGAAGCGAATTTGGAAGATCCGGGTTCCAAACAAAATAAAAACATTCGTTTGGCTGATGTGCTCGAATGCACTACCTACAAAAGTGAATTTAAAGAAGAGGAAAATCCTTGAAGACACATGCTGCAGCATCTGTCTTTCAGCGCAAGAGACTACCTTTCATGCCATTTGGAGCTGCGAAGAATTACAGTAAGTTTAGTTCCCCTGTTTCAATTGGGTTAGAACAGAGTACCCGAACATTAGAGAGACTCAAGAATTGGTTAATCTGATCGGCTTGCAGAAGCAGAGAATGGAATTGTTTGCGGTAGTGGCGTTATTCGTATGGAATCACAAAAACAAATTACGGCTTAAAGAGCGTAGCTTGGATCGAGACAAAATTTTTAGTGCAACAAGGCTTTACCTCTCAGATTTCCAATTGAAATTTCCAATAAAAGAGAGCAAGCTTCCTATT
The DNA here is from genome assembly GCF_002906115.3 of Quercus suber. NCBI lineage: Eukaryota > Viridiplantae > Streptophyta > Magnoliopsida > Fagales > Fagaceae > Quercus > Quercus suber. Next base: position 765,884 of record NW_027069734.1, read on the forward strand.
GCATGGGGTAAAATGGAGCCCCCCCTTGGGCGAGATGTACAAAACTAATTATGATGGGGCAGTATTCGAAGATTCGGAAAAGGCAAGGATCGGAGTCGTAGTTCGCAACACCAAGGGAGAAGTGCTAGCTGCATTATCCTAAAAAATTCCTTATCTAGGCTCGGTGGATTTGGTGGAGGTCCTAGCTGCAAGAAGGGCAGTCTAGTTTATTATGGAATTGGGCATATCACAGTCCTATTTAGAAAACTAACATCTCGAATGTCTTAGACTCAATTTCACTGTAGCAACTCTAATATCAAAGACTCGATTTCTATAAAAATCAATGCGGAAATCGAGTCTAAGAATCGAGTTCCACAAACTTATTAAGAAGAAAGGGTAGAGATCACAAAAAAGGCGGTAAATCAACAAAGAAGAAGGAAACAACAAACCCAAATCAATCAAAAACAACGAACCCACTCCTCTGCTCTTTGAACTTTCGTGGCCAAGCTCCTTGGCTCTTCCTCTGACCATCCTCTCGAACCAAAACCATTTTTGTGATTTGTGGGTTTGTTCCTAAAGTGGGTGTGGTTTCGACCATAGGTGGGTGTTTTTGGGTTGTTAAGGTTGTTCTTGATTTTGTCTTTGTGGGTTTGTTCTTGATTTTGTCTGGCCTTAGGAGAATGAAGCCAAAAAAAAGAGCAAATTCCCTTAAACTTGAGACTTTTCTACTTAATTTGCTACAGTAAATTCAACCCTAAAAAACTCAGAAAATTTGAGATGTTAATTTCCTAAATAGTTATTAAATGATGCTAACTAACAAAATTGTTAGAAAAATAATGTTATTTTGAAAAAAATAACATCATTTTGTTTTTTTTTTAACAAAATTGTTAGAAAAATAATATTATTTTGAAAATCCTAACCTTTATGAACTTTTTAAATTTGATTGAAAAAAATAATGCCGTCTGGATACCAATTAGAATCCAATTTAATTAAACTTATTATACCCGTTGCTACAACTTAACAATAGAAAAATAAGACATTAAAATCTAATGGCACCTATTTTTTCTCGGGTCACTTAAACGTTGGCACCTACTATTTCTCAGCATCCCAACTCTTCCATAGAGGTCACCGTCTACACAAACACACGTCCAGTTTCATTACTTTTTAACTGAAATATTCTTTTATTTGAATTAGAAATTGTCATATTACCCGTTAATTAAATAAAAGGTAAAAATTAAAACTCACTGCCATACCATTTATCATTGTGTATTTAAAACAAAATGAAATTTCAATTACAAAAAGTAAGCCAAATCCAATTCCAAATACAAGTATGTATCACAGAGATTTTTCAATCACTTTATAATAGAAACGTATTTCACTCAAATATTTTTATTTTTATTGTTATCACGACTTTATTCTTCATTACCTCGAAAATAAAAAAAAAACAACAAAATATGGTAAAATTATAAATACAACATTGACAAAATATCAATCACAAAAACCGAACAAAATTAAAAATAAATAAATAAGTAAATAAATAAAAAAGAATGTTTGAAGCCATCTAGGAAAGGAACAGTAAAAGAGAAGAGGCGTTCCTTACCCTCAAACAGATTCAGATTACTGTGTGCCCCTGTCTGAACCACACGGCGTTTTTTGTTTTTTATTTGCACCATCTGGTTATTCTGAGGCGATCAAACCACTCAAAAAAAAAAAAACATATATTAATGTTTAAGAAAACCCATAAAAGAAGAGAAGAAAAAAGAGTAGTAGATGTGAAAGTAAAAAGAGAAAAAAAATGTGAAAGGCTTGTTTGGGGGAAAACAGATGAGAGAGATACAAAAGAGTCCCCATAAATTCAAAAAGGCCTTTTTGTTAAATTTGATATCTGCCTCCTAACTAAGCCAGGTATGAAATCCAGAGTTCATATGGCTACTCTTTGAGGCAATCACACTTTTTTACATCACACCAAATTCAAAAACCACAAACACACCCACACCGCAATAAGAAAGACAAAGAAGTTGATTTTCTAGCCGACTTGAGCTGCCACACTGTGGGATTAGGGTTTCAGATCTTTCCGCTTTATAAGATTGTGTGCTGACAACTGCAATTACTAAAATACCCTTATTTAAAATATGAAATTATCTTGGTCGGAAACCCTACCATTAAAACTAAATGCTATTCTTTTTTTTTTTTCTTTTTTTTTTTTATACTACTAAACTTTTTTTTTTTATATATTTATATTTATTATTTAAAAAAAAAAAAAGGAGCCCTTTTGAATATACCTTTAAAAAAAAAAAGGTGTAAAGTTAGTTTGTGTTTTTTCTTTTTCTTTTTTTTGTTAATCTCATTTCATTTTAGTCCTAAATTTTTTTGAGATGGTTTCAATTTCATCATTAACCTTATTTACCTCATTTTAAAAAAAAAAAAAAAACCTTATTTACCTCATTGAATATACTATGTAGTATTAATAAATTGCATGTGTCATTTAATTACAATTTAGGTTCAGTTAATGTATGTCTTTTGAGCATATAATAATCATCAATATTAGGAAACTTTTTATGGAAAATTTAAAAAGTTGTCAAAAAAGTTAATTCCCTTTTCACTCTCTCATAAAAAATTTCCTAAAATAGTTTACCCAATTTAATAAATATTTAAAAATAGTTTCAAACTATTACCTATTTCTGATTATAGTTATTTATTATCAGACCAAGACATCAATTAGTATTTGATGTAGATGGAGATTGAACAATATATCTCTTATTCAATCATCGAAGACTTTACCAGTTAAGTTCTCAAATATATATATATATATATTAAAATAATCATGTTAGCATCCACACCACACTAGTTTGTGTATAATAAAAAAAGATATGAAATTTACATATTTAAGCCCCAAAATTACTCACATCAATCTATCTATAAATGTGTATATTTTTTTATTTTTGAGAAAGATAAATGTGTATATTTATTATTTACACAATTGCTACAATAACCATGTAAAGAATCAACATCGTTTGTACCACTTTGTATTCCACAAATAAAAACTTGCCACATATCTCCATATTTAATTAAACCATCCTATTATGTTTTTTCGTATTTTAATTACCCAAAATATATTAAGAAACCAAACACCACCACCATCAACCTTGGTTGACGCCGACTACCTTCACCCTTGACGTGATCGGTCACGGCAACCACCATCGCCTGATCTAAAACACCGTCGGACATCCAAGCCACTACCCCCTCTCAATCCCATGGGCAATAATAGAATGCAAAATTTCACATCTTTCTTCATTTTTAAATTTCTATTAGACCCCATCGAACAGTACCCATTAGTTAAATTTCTCATCTTTCTTCATTTTTAAATTTCTATTAGACCCCATCGAACAGTACCCATTAGTTAAATTTCTCATCTTTCTTCATTTTATATTAAGAAACAAAATCAACAATAAAAGAATGGAAAATAAAACAACATAAACAAATCCAACATACAACAATCAAAACCAAAAGGATCTCTAGAACTAGAAGAAAAGTCCAGTGGTTTGAGATGGGGTTTAGTCCTTGGTGGCACTAGCAGTGGATGGCCATCAATGATTGATGGTGTTGATTCCGGCGAAGGTTGGTGGAGATGTTAGTGGGGGTGTATTGTGCTAGATCCACCATCCCTTCCTCCAATTCTTCCTCTCCCAATATGCTCAAAGACCATGGTGGCAGTGGGCAACCATAAGTGGCGGTGTTGATGTCGTCATAGACCATTGCTAGTGGTGCCGATGGAGTGATGCTAGCTATGGTTGGTAGTGGCAGCAAGGATGTATTGGATTATAAATTTATTTTATGTAATAAAATAAAAAATAATAGAAAATTAGGATGTGCTCAAATAAGTGGACACATGGCAGGTTTTTATTTGTGGAACACAAAGTAGTATAGGGAGAGTGGGATAGAAAATGTTGATTCCTATGTAAATATGCACGGTTATTTTAGCTTTGTATTCCATTATTTTACTAATTCACAATTTTTCTCCTTTTTGCTCTCTCTTCTCTATGCAAACCAAACTCTTTTCTTTTCTTCTCCCTCATCTCACAATTTTGCTTTTTTCTCCTTTGTTACACATAAGCACATCCACATGAATACACCGAGAGAGAGAGAGAGAGAGAGAGAGAGAGAACACTGTTGTGAATTTGTGGGTGGTTGACTGGAATAGAGATCGATGCTTGTGGGTCGATGAGAATGGGTCTCGATGCTTGTGGCAAAGATCGGTGCTTGAGAGAGAGAGAGAGAGAGAGAGAGAGAGAGAGAGGTATTTTGAAAAGGAGATAGAGTTGAGAGGTATTTTGAAAAGGAGATAGAGTTGAGAGGAAATAAAGCTGAGAGGAGAGAGAGACGTTTGAGATGAAATGTCAGAGACAATAGAGATAAGGACAAAATAAAAAGGGGGGAAAAATAAAAGAGAAATGATTGTTTGAATAAAATAGAGTGTAAAATAGATAATCTGATATAGGTGTTTTTAAAAAAGTGGTTGTGTAAAATAGGAAAATTAGGTTCTTATACTAAATAAACATAAATTTTTACATGAGTTGATGCAAATACTCTTAGATGGTTTAAAAAAAATGTCACCATCCATTAGACTTTTATCTTTTTATTTCTACATTTTGTTATTTATTTCTTCTCTCTTATTAGGTCCTCTTTCCCACTAGCAATTGCCATAGTATTTTCATTCATAAACATCTCCTATGGGCCAAAAGAAAAGGGTTTAACTATATATTTGGTCCCCAATCTTTGACTTTTGTTTCAAAATCATCCTTATAAGTTGAAATGTTATATTTCAGTCTCAATACTTCAAAAAATGTTAGAAAAAGGGTCTTATCATCATCCAATCAATGGATAAAATACTTAAAAAAAAAGTCTTTATCATCAATCATCAAATGGATTTAAAAAATGCTAACATATCAAACAGAATTTAAGCATGTTATACAATCTATGTTATCAAAGTGACTTGTTTCATGAATTTTATTTACTACGTCAGTATTTTCCAACTATCAGATGATGTTAATAAAAATTTTGAAACATTTAAGTATAAAGATAATTTTAAAATAAAGGTTAAAATTAAGGAATAAATTTGCAAATATATTACCCCCAACCTCCACGACCTAATGTCAAAACATAAAACACAAACTCTTTTTTTGGTATAATGTTAGAACTAACATTATTGACCTAAACGTTTGTATCAAGCAATCATGGGATTTATTCATAAATGGCCATATGTTTGGAGGTGTTTTTACACCCAATTAAAATGAATTTTATGTTACAAGAATGGTGAATAGGCAAAAGACGAGGGTTTTGATCAAAGTTATCAATACCATATTGGTATTAGCCGTATTCACCAATAAATTTACTTGAATATGCTTCCTTTGCTAGTTAGAATCTAAGAATATTGCTTTCGACTATTTGTTTTCATTGATGTGCGTGAAATACATAATAAAGTACTTCCATATTTGCATATGAACCTTACTTTTATGTTATTTCATAATTGATTATGAATTATCTCTATTTTTAAATAATAAAGACTTTACATGTTAATGGGTTTTATGTAAAGCATAATTATGGACTCTACTCAAGTGGGTTGATCCCAAGTCATACTCAAAGACCTACAATATGTGGTGAAACCTAATGAAATGAGGGAAAAAAAAAAAGGAATTGGGGGGAGACAAAGAATTCAAAAAAGTCAAAATTTGGAATCAAGAATTTTCTGCATATATCTTAGTATTTCGAGCATGACTCTCTACTCAAATATTGGATTGCAGTTATTCAAGTTAGACTGAAAAGTTAACTCAAAGGACTACAACTTTGTAGCCGCTCAGATTCACACTTATACTAGGTCAAAATCATTCTTTCAACATGGACCTGAAAATTTGACGAATTTCACCATCTAAATATCCTTATTCTTTTAGAGTTTCTCTACAATGATGAGAGATATAAAGAGGCTAGGACTGAACATGAAAAGGTGGCCAAATAGAAGAAAATCATATAGTGAAAAAGAGGAGATGGTCGTCGCATGTGAAGTTACTCTATGGTTTTTCTTCTGATAACAACACAATGACTTTTCTCCTTTAGTTTGTTTTTGTTTTATTTGTTTAGTTTAATGTTTATTATTTGCTTATTGTGTTTTATTTCAATGACCATGAATGGATAAATTTTTTATTATGGTTGATGATGAAACCTTGTTAATGATTATCACCATTTATTCATGTGATTTGATTTTCCCATAGTGATTAATCTTTAATGATTTAATTTTTCTTGTTTCATATCAATTGACAAAGATAGGATTCTAAATTTGAGCTCAATCATGTTTTTCTCATGATTTAGGATCATCTTAATCAATTGAATGCTTGGCTTACAATTTTTTGATTTTAAAGTTGAATGACTCTTGTGATTTGCTTGTCAATGAATGCAATTAATGATTTGATTTTAAATATAGGGAGCAAAAAGTAGCATGCTTTAGATTTTGAAATAGCAATTTTATTGAGAATATCTTCCTTGATAACGATATTGAATTTTAGATTATCATGCAGTAATTTGGGAAAAACTAATGATTATGAATATTTGCTAATATGAATTCAAAAAGTAAATTCCAAAATCATAATTCCTTTCTCTTGATTTTTGTTACATCTCTATATTGTTTTTTAATATATCTTTGCTTAAGTTAATTGTTTGCTTAGTTTTATTTAATTTTAAAACACCCGCTTTTTACTAAACTATATTAGGATTTATTTAGTTGAGATTCGGTTAATTTTCCTATATTCACATTGGTGTCTGTGGGTTCACACTCATACTTACCAAGCTAAACTATAGTATGGTTCAACGGTTTATGCATTTTCAAGTATTTTAAAATCTTTGATGGTTGTATAAGAGATCTAGGATTCAATCTCCGCCTACACCAAAAACTAATTGGCGTTTTGATCTGATGATAAAGAGCTATTATTAAGAACGGATGCCATAGGTTGAAACTCTTTCAAAAAAAAAAAAAGTATTTTAAAATTTCACAACATATCTCAATTATTCATTGCTAATTGCTTTGCACCTATGTCATTGAATTCGCTTCTCAAGCTATAATAGTATAGTTGCCCTTCACTTTAATGAAAGGAATGTTAAGTGAGTACCCTTTTGTTTGCCTCGAAATTGGCATGTCTCCTATGCTTTGCTTGTGTAAGCATTAAGTTCATAGATTCTAAACTCTTCCAACTTCGTTTATGTTTTTTGTCATCACCTTTGTAATCTAAGCATCTTGGGAATGGTTTATGGCTTCGGTTGTAGTATGAATTTGAACTAAAGGCCTCATCCAAAATGATAGTGAGGCTTCCGTTTGACACCCTGGCCAATGATAATTGTATTTTGGATCCACTTGATAATGGATCATGAGCATTTGGATATGTGAACTTGGAATCCCCTTTATAATGAATCATGAATAGGGAAATTCTTCATTTACATTATATAGTATAATATAAATTTACATTGTAAATATATAAAAAGTGACAAATGTTGTACATATTTATATAAAAAAATGTACAGAATTTACCACTTTTTTTAAATGTGTGCAAAACTATAAATTTACCACTTTTTGTATCTTTATAATGTAAATTTACTTTGTAAGTACAATGTAAACATATAAAGGCCTCGCGGGTATTAGTATATGTGAAATTTGGACCTTTTTGAGTATGATATTCTATGATTTGAAATTGATTCTTGATATGTGAAATTCTAAACCGTGAGAGACATTTTATACTCTTTGCGATCCAGGAATTCAGTTATTCATATTTGAAATTGAGAGCTACCATGACATTTGAATAGTATTTGATTTTGTTATTCAGTTATGAACTTAATAGTATTCATATTTTAATAGTTTTTGATTTTGTTATGAGTTATGAACTTTGAATCATTTGAATTATGATACTGTGATAAGATTTGTAATTTGAAATGCTATATAACTCAGATTAATACCAAAAACAAATTATATAAGAAATTGATAAGTTTCAATAATTAGAACAAAATTTATTAATCAAATGAATGGGTCATATAAGTCACAACCATACATATCACAATTATAGAAGAATAAACAATACAATATGAATGTGTTTGACCTATGGTCATTAGAACCAAAAACCACAAAACAGCCTCAAAGCCTTTCTCTTCCTCAATCCCATTATTCAACCCAATGATGCATCATGCCTATCAATTGGGATGGAAAATAAGGTCGAGATAGAAGCCTTCACACAATCCCATTTAAGAGAGGTGAAAACAAAGATAAAAAAGAAAGAGAGCAATTTAGAACAAAACTCCAAATGTTAAAGCAACAAGAGAAGCGAAAATGGTAGGTACAAATGCAGTGGCATCGGAGGTAGGACTAGGCGCTGAGGCTGGGGCTTCGGCAGCCATCACATTTTGGATTGTAGATGTGGCCATCAGCATAATCACCATGGCAAAGAAAAGTCTCATACTGAATGCCTCCATTGTAAGTTTGCTTTAGCTTAAATTTTCTTGGAAAGATTTTTGCAAAGAGAGAAAATGTGTGGAGGGAAGAAAATGTTGCAAAGCAAAGCAATAAAAAGACTCGGTGTATTGTTGGGCCAAATAAAGGGTTTTATAGGTGTGGGAGGAGAGAGAGAAAGTTGGGATTACAGCTTACAGGTAGGCTGCCCGTAGAGGCCGTTGCTCCAATTTCCAACCACTGAAATTGAAGTAATGCACACGGTTTCCTTTTCTGGGCTTTGTACAACTACAACATAATAAGCTTTTGGCTGCCCTATAGGGTGTCTCTAAAGCCTTTTGATACAATACAGCTGTTGCCAACCAATTTGTGGGCCTTTCTTTTTTTATGGGTCCTCATAAAATTTTAGCACCTCAAATTAAAATATATATATATATATATAAATAAAATATTGTAGTGTTGGCAAGGACATCTATAACCCCATTTCAGAAAATGTTGTGGGCTTCTACTTCTAAAAATAGTAAGCGCAATTCTGGGTTTGACAATTTTACTCCCCATTACCATATTAAATATGACATGTGATTGAAATGTGGGACGGTGAGCTGTTAATTACCTGGAATCACTCTCTCAAATTGTGGCTGTTGCTGATTGCTGAGTGGTAATGATGATTATTAATTCAATAATTTTGTTTCCCATCAAAAATTAGATTACTTTTTTTTTTCGCTTTTGCCGGCTAAATTGGGTCTGAGTTCTGCAACAGCTTTTTATGACCTTTGTTTTTTTTTGTGTTGGGCACTAGCTTGTTTTTTGTTTTTTGTATTTAGAAACAGCTTTTTATGACCTTTGTTTTTTGTATTGGGCACTAGCTTGTCATCTCCATTGCTATTTAAATTAGTGAATGAATGAGTTCTGCAATTTGAACCTCCATTTTTACAACAAGCCAAATTCTTCTGGTGGGTGTCACTCGATGCTGAATATTTAGCGCCCCCCCCCCCCTTTTTTTTTGTCTAACACAATAATGGAAAACATGTTTCTTGCCTATAAATAACTGCATTTTTCGCTTCCTTATTTCAATTGCCTGAAAAGTTCATGTTTATCATAAATGTTCGTTTGAAAAGTTTCTGGTTTCATAATTTGAATACTCATAAATTTACTAAAAATAAAGAAAACTTTAGCTTAAATTGCAAGGTAGTCTATAATTTAATCTAAACTATCATGTGATGGTGGGTCAATAATTAATAAGATTCCATAATTGGGACCAAGGACCAAAGTTGTTGAAATAGGTTATTTTGCCACATCGTTTCTGTTATCATGCACTTGGACTAGATGAAGAAAAGACAAAGTTTATGGTGAGATATTAACTCAAAAAGTGTTGTATGGCACTTCAAAAAAAGCCTAATGCACTATGATTTTATGTTATGGCCGTTGCCCATTCTGAAAACTAGTTACAATCTCAAAACTTTCTCTATGCTTTCTTTTGAGGGCAGTCAACATGATGATTTTGAATTGTGCATTGGACTTCTAATGCATGTTCCTTTCAATTCTAACATGTTTTTTTTCTCCTTTTTTACAACCTTTTTTTCAATTTGATAATCATAACATCAAATGCCAAATGAAAGGAATTTATAACTGATGGTCCAAGTTAAATGTCCTAGAATGGTAGTAAACATGCTAAGTAAGTATTTGGTATCCTCTAGTAAAGTTTATCCTTCCTTTTTCGAGGCATGAATAATTCTGTATTCTTTTCAGTTTTATTTGTTAACTTTGTAGTAGATTTTGATAACATGTTGTGTGTATATATATATATATATATATTTAGATGGGTTCAAGTTACATCTAGTGTAACTGTACAAGAGTTACATTTTTTTTAAGTCGTAGATTTATGAGAGATCCAACGGATAAAAACAAAGTATCATTATCCATTACAGCATTAAATACTTACTTAATTAATAGTCTCCTCATTAAATATTTCTTATGTCTCTTTTTCTCTCTCCTTATTAAGTCTTTCTTTCCATCTTTTTTGCAATTTCTCCTACGTTTCTACTTTTAGTTTTTTTTTTTTTTTTCCTGAATATCACTTCTCTTATACCTATTCAAAAAAAAAAAAAAAAAAAAATTCCTAACAAGGAGTAAGTACTATTGTATCTAAATTCCTAACAAATTTCCCAAAAAAAAAAAAAAAAAAATCAATTACGCTCAAGGATGCTAGAAAGTGCAGAAATAAGGAGAAATAAAAAACATTAGTAGAGAAAAATGGATGAAGATAGTAAACCAAATTTTATCAGATTGTATAGATTACAATAAGATAGAAACTACCCAAATTTGATCCAATTAGAATTTGTTTGTAATTCAAATTCGTCCTAATGTTTACCCTCATCGTATGACAAATTGACAATTGGATGGCTAGAGGCCTATAAGTTCTTACAATCATAAATACCTTTCTTTTTGTTAAATGTTTGAAGATGTAGTATATAATACAGCAAAACATTTCTCTTTATTTAAAGGCATCAAAGAATTTAGTGTTTTAATGTGTGCATTAGATTTAGAACCATACCTCCGAATAAGATCTGCTGGCAATGCCTCCATGTCAAACCGCCACATACTCTTACAATAGTATGCCTTTAAATAACTTTCTCATAATAGTGTAAGGAAAGTGATATTCAGGAAAAAAAAAAATGTAGAAACGTAAGAGAAATAGTAAAGAAAATGGAAAGAAAGACTTAAATTTCTGTTGTTAGACAACGTTCCTTCTTCTTTGTTAGACTTATTTTGTGTTTCAAATGGTTTTGAGGTTTCAATTTTCCTAATCTCCTAATTCACATACTCTCTTAAAAAAAATGATAGAAAACTTTATGGATAGAGGTGACAGCCACAGAGACAAAGCAAAGCCTCATAAAAAACATTACTCAAACATCATACTTATATTTCTACTTCAAAACCAATTAACCAAGTCTCCTAAACGGGGAAAAAATATCTCAAAATTAAAGCTTAAAAAGCCTCATGGGATTTATTTTCTTGCAAAGTGTTGGTTAAGCTTCTTAATTTGGTAAATTTTTTAATTCATAAAAAAACCATTTTGTTTTATCTTTTCTTCCTCTGCTCAGATCACGGTGAGAGAAAGAAGTAGAGAATTTTGTTTATTATTGGATAAGCAAGAGAGAGAAAATAGGTGAGAGAAAGAAGAGAATTTCTTTTTATATTGGGCAAGAAAGAGAGAGAAAAAAGGATAGAATTAATTTGTCATAAATAAGGAAGAGAAACAAAATAATCATTAAATGCTATTTTTCCAACCATTGGATCTATTAGAAATCTACGGTATAAAAAAGGTATAACTCCATAAGAGTTACACCAGGTGTAACTTGAAGTCTTGAACCCATCTCATTTTTTTTTTCTTTAAAAAAAAAAAAAAAACTGTATCTCCTTTTCATTCTCATCATTAATTATAAAATATTATTTTTGCCTCACCCAGAACCAACGGCCGTGAAGCTAAAGCCACAGCAGCCCTGAACATTAGTCTCAACGGTCAAGAAGAAAAAGGAAATCATGTCGTTTATAAAAAGACACTCACCTCAAGCACAAAATGGACGTTGTTGCCACCATTATTATTTTTTTTTTTTTAGAGTTATAACTTATGGCGACTACTTTTAAAGATAGTTTTTTTATCATCAGACCAAAACACCAATCAGTTTTTGGTATAGGTCTAGACACGAGATTGATCTCCAAATCTTTTCTTCAACTATTAAAATTATCAGTTGAGTTAACGATGTAAAACAGAAGATAAAGAAACAGTGCGGTTTTCATTATGCCAAACGTATCGTTTCACATAACAAAATTTGTTAACTTAGTAACACCACTGGACAAATTTTTTTTTTGGAGAAACAAAACCTAAAACAATCAAAGGCATTGTACATGTGTTTCAAAGGTACTCTACTACATAAAGTTCAAGATCATCTAGAGTTCTTAAGATACTCTATCACATAGAGTTCCTTAAATCTTGACTTTCCTTTTCTAATTTAAAGGTCCAAATTATGCCAAGTCATCCAAATTATGTCAAGTCAACATTCCACTAACAACTCATTAAAATAATAATTTTTTAAAAACAACAAACCCAATTAATTGTTAATATTGACGTTAATGCTAACGTTTCTAGAGAGAGAAAATACTATAAGTCTGTCCAGCCAAGACTCCATCGCTCCTCAATCATCCAAAACACTTGTCAAACCTTTGCATCACCATATGAAGCAATTTGGGCTCAAATTTTGGATCTTTCACTAACCGTGTAAAGGAGAAAGAATGATTCGGGAATGCAGCAGGATTTTTAAGAAGAAAATGAATACAAGTTAAGGCAGTGAAATGGATGATGCGGCCATGGGTGAGGTTGTTGTTGTTGTCGTTTTTTTTTTTTTTTTTTTTTTTTTTCGAAAGGGAAAAAAAAGTTCAGATCCAGTAACATGATGATAAACTAAGACCAAAATTAGCCCAATCTTAGAGGTAGTAAGATAGATAGAAAGAAAGAACACTATGAGTTCTCTATTTTCTTTCAAAAAGCCAGCCTTCTATGTGGAAACGTTAATGTCAAAGTGGGTTTTTTAATAAATGGGTTTGTTAGTGGAATTCTAACTTGGCATCATCTGGACCTGTAAATACAAAAGGAAATGTCAGGATTTAAGGAACTCTATGTGATAAGAGTATCCTAAGAACTCTAGGATCTTGATCCAAAAAACTCTAGTCCTACACACACACACACACACACACACATAAAACATAGACAAAATTCTTAGAGCATGAGCATCAAGTGTATGAAATACTAAATTTTTAACATTTGTCACACCAAAACCAAAAATCACCTTCATGAGATGTGTCAAATGCCAGATTTATTAGGCATTTGTTATAGTAACCTTCTAGAGCACTAGCATTAGGCGTGCTATGCCAAATGCCATTTTACCACACCAAAACTTTCTTTATCAATTTTAGTACATCATTTTACAATACGCTATATATCTAATATTCTATTTTAACATTACATAACATTAAAATAATAATAATAATAAAACTCAGCTATATTAAAAAAATTAACAAAAACAAAAACCAAACCAATCCAAGCACCACCGTCCATCATCCCCACATCCCACCACCACCAGCCATCACCCCCATAACCCTCCACCACTACCATTGGAACTCACCACCTGAGACAACAAAACCACCACAAAACCCATCCCAAAACCAACACACAAGCACCATAGGACAAATGAGAACAAGAAAAAAAGAAAAAAAAGAAAAGAAAAGAAAAAAAAGAGAGAAATAGATAAATAAAAGAGAGAGAGGCTAGTGGCCACTAGTGATGGATTCGCTAGTGTGCAAGAGAAGGACACCATTGCAAAAGCCGTCAATCTCAGCCCCACCACCACTTGAAACACTGATTTCAAGCAGTAACAACAACCAAAAAAAAAAAAAAACTTCCTACAAGTGTGAGATAAGAGAGAAGAAAAATACAAGAGGGAAGAGAATGTCGATCTCAACCCAGAAGAGAGAAAGAGAGGAAAAAGAGAGAGAGAGAGAGAGAGAGAAGAGAGATGGCCTTAATCTATCCACGTGGAGAAGAGATAAAAGAAAAAGTATAAATAAGAGGGGGAGGAGAGAGAGAAAAAAAATATTATTTGATTTTACAACATGCTATAGTACCATTCTAGCATCAGGTGTGCCAAATGCCAAATATTTGGCATCTAGCACACCAAACATCAAAAAACATCTCACATAAGATGTTCTAAATGACAAAAAAATTGGCATGGATGAACAGTATCATTCCAAATTTTGAATGGTACCGACACCAAATGCTAAAAAATAAATTAATTTTTTATTCAATTCATCTCTCCTCTCTCCTCTCACATCGTGTTACACTTCCTTCTCTTTGTCAGTTTCATATTTCTCTCACCTCTGTTAAAGATCTTTCCCCACCATTGGTACTTTCATCTTCTTCTTTGATTACTATTATTTTAAGCCAATTTGAATTCAGTTGTGTAGCTCACAGAATTACAAATAAAAGTAAAAGGTTTATGTCGATACCATATTTTGTCCAAGCCCAATTTACGCGTCAAAACAAAGGCCAAAAAAAAAAATCAAAAATTTTTTTTAAAAAAAGGTGAAAATCATGGATTTCAAAGCCAAAAAGGTGAAAATAAGTTCAATATGTTTGAATGGTAAATCCAAAAGTCACAACATTTGAAAAATCCATTTTTCAACAACTAAGACCAAAACCCTAACTACGTGTGGTCAAAAAGTTGACATTTTGATTCAACTGTTGGATCGTGTTGAATTTTAGACCATTTCGTAGGGCATATTTTTCCCTTTGAAATTCTTTTTAAAAACCAAAAATCTTTTTTCTCAAAAAATATAAACCAAACTCTTTTTTTTTTTTTTTTGAAGAAATCCGAAACTTCAAAAAAAAAAGATTTCAAAGCTTTTTATGAAATGTTCTCCAATGTATTTTCAAAAATGTTTTTTTTTTTTTTGCTTCCTTTAAAAAATACAAGTTTTCAAAAAAGAGTTTTCAAGAAGAAAATGTTTTCATAAAACACTTTTACCACGTAAAAAAATTGTTATTCTCAAAATCTCATAATAAAATATTTTCTAAGAAAAATAGGCATTTCCAACATAATATAGCTCACGGTGTAACCTTTTTATTTCTTAGCCTTTTTCTAGAATAGTTGTAATTTGTGGATTTGTGTTCAAAAGGCTCTTTCTCTTGAGTCTTTGAACACCCAGTGAGCTTACATTGTCCCTAACATTTCTTGGCACAAATAAGTTTCTTTTTGTCATGTTTTTACACAATTAAAAATGAGAAAATGGGAGATGACAACAAGGTCCAAAAAAACAAAAATGTGTAGATCCAATCAAAAAAAAAATTAGATTTAATTGCACACCGAAATCAAAATAGTAAAATAGCAAAACTATTGCTAATCGATTTTGAACATAAAAAAATAATGAACATATTAGATGCAAATACACTGACTTCTAAAATAAGAATCTAGATGAATATGGATTAAGTCAAAATTGATGTACTACCACGGATTTAGTTCGTATCTTATCTTATCCATTATTATCTTATCTGTTTTTTTTTTTTCAATAAAATAAATAAAGGCTTCTCGTATCCTAGCAAATCTGACGAATCCATCGTTTAAATAAGTAAAATAAAAAAACCAAGTCCATAGATGGAACAGAGGGAAATAGATACATTTATTCATGATCAGATTATATTTGTTTGATATACTGTTGTTAATATGAATGTAAATCTTAAGAAAAGAACACAATGTGGATAACCATAAATTAAAATAAAAATAATTAAATATTGAATTAATATAATAAAATATAAATTATACAAATAAATAAAAAAACTAATGACTTGTATTGAAAGATAGTGACTATTGTTGAGGGTCATTTTGTAAAACACAAAAAAAAAAAAAAAAAAAAAGAGGAAGGAGGCCCAATCCAGTAATACAGGCAGCAAATAGGAGTGGCAAGTAAAGAATAAAACCATTAAGCCCCAAGCGGTAGGAATAATGGGTCACAGGTCCATAAAATAAATAGATGGGCCTTGAGGAAGCAAGTGGGCTCGAAGGGCCCGGAAAGAGAAAATAACAACCCATGGGCAGTGTATGATGTGAAAAAGTAAGAATGAGCCGCGACAGGCTCAAAGTAATGTAAGCAAAGAGAGTAGGGAATTGTTGGTAGGCCCACAAACCCTAAGGATGAGTATGAAGTAATTGGGACGGGGAAGCCCAATGAAGTAAGTAAAAGCCCATGGGAACACAAAGTTAGAAAAAAGCCAAGGAAGCCAAAGCAAGTAAATGGGCCGAGGAAGCCCAAAACAAGTAAATAGATCGAGGATGCCCAAGAGGACACAAGAGCCCTAAGTAAGAAAGCCCATGGTCATGCAAAGCCATTTAGGGAAGAGAGTAAAACGGCAGGTCTAAAAGATGACCAACAGGACCAAGTCATTACAGCAAGAATGACAGAATAATATAGCAGGACATGAGGGCAACTAAGAAATAGGCTAAGGGAAATGTAAAACCCAGTATCAAATGAAGCCTAGCCTTAAAGGGAGCAATAAATTATGAAATGGTCCACTTAAAAGAACAAAGAAGCACGGCAAATTGTGCAAACAAAGCTCTAGATCGTGGCAAATGCATAAGCAGCAGGCAGATTTTAAACATACATGATAGGAAAGTACGTGCAAAGCCCAAGCACTAGCAGCCAGTACCCAGCCAATATAGGACGTGGTGGGGCCATAGGCCAGAGGTAAAAGGTAAGGGGGTGTGGTTTGGTGGTGGGGAGAGGGAAAAATATCTATTCCGTAGCTCCTGCTCAAGCCCTTTTGGGAGGTACGTCCTGCTGGGATGACAGACCATCCAAAAGAGGCAAAGTTGAGGGGGGACCGTTAGGTGCATGCCATGAGGGAAGGAGAGAGAAAAGCATTTACACCGTGGCAGGAAAGAATGCCACGGTGCACTAATAAAACAAAACAAACCTGCCTCCGTCTGGCGAGGGTAAGTGGTACACAGACGAACTCCTTGGTGGTCGGCAAGTACGCCTAGACCAAACATAGGCGGTTAAGGGGTAAGGTGGTAAAATCCAGTCACGGCAGGCCCTATAGAAGGACCCTTGCCGTGCCCTGTAGAGGGGATCAAAAAACAGAGTATCACTAAGAAAGAGGAAACAAAAGAAAAACAAAGGAAAGAAAAAAAGATAAGAAGGAAAATAGAAAACAGAGGGAGATAATACAATGGGCATGCACCAGTAGGTCGATTTCCTTCTCTCTCCCTCGAAATCCTACTCTCTTTGAGATAAGCAAACAAAAGAGATTCCTTTGGGCACCAACCATTTAGGTCCGGTTTCCTCAAAGTCATTAATCTCCACGGCAGGATCTTTTCCTAGGAGATTAGTTTCATTGAGAGGAGGCGTTCTTCCTCCTTGGTCTTTGCCTCCCCCCCCCCCCAATAGACCTAAACCTGACTTGACATTTATTTTCGATTAACTCATATCATCACTTAATCCTCTATCTCTTTTGTAAAGCTATTGTTATAACTACCGTTGCCATTACTGTGATTGGTATAAAACAGAGATTACTTGGTTATTTTTCATTAAGAAAAGGTCACTGTATTTTTGTTCTTTTGCTATTATTTTATCTGCCTGCCATAAATCATTTGCAACAGCTCTGCCTGCCGTAAGCACGCTCCTGGCAGACGAGGCCTAGTTTACACACAAGCCGGCCCAAAGTGAGTTATAGTTGGGCCGGTCTTAACTCTCCTACTCAGAATACTCAGGCCCATCACCGCAGGAGGTAGCCCAGTCCAACCCATGACTCAAAAAAGGCCCTTACAACTATTTACAAGAAAAGGGAGCAATGGAATACACAACTGCGGTAGCCGAAACGGCTACTCTTCCAACCAGAAAATGAGGGATGACAACAAGGTGTTACTTTTCCAACCATCTCTTTTTTTATGTTGTGTTTGTTTTTGTATAGTACTTAGTATTCACATGCTATTGTATAGTATATTTGTATGCTCTCTCTCACGTGCTAATTATATATATATCTCACATGCCTTGATTGTATATATTTTGTTGGAGTTAATATTCACATGTTAGCTATACATAAATATTTACTCGTGTGTGTGTGTGTGTGTGTGTGTGTGTGTCTCTCTCTCTCTCTCTCTCTCTCTCTCTCTTTATATATATATTATATATATTGTTCGCAAAAACCTTTTAAAAAATAAATAAATAAAATGCCAAGTATTCTATTTTTTCATAAAAATTAACATTTAGAATATATTAAAATGAGGTACTATCTTCGGATAGGTTTTGCGGGGTGCCTAACACCTTCCCCACATGTAACCAAACTTCCGAGTCCAAGATCTTTGATTCAAAGACTTTTGGTTTACCTTAATTAATGAACCTTTAAATTTGGTTTAATTAATTAGGTAACTTAAAATAAATTAGATATCTAGGTGACCATTCACACCTAATACAAAATCAATGGTTGGTAGTGACTTCTAAAATAAAAATAAGAAAAAGGGACTCACACACACACACCCTACTCTAAATACACAAGCACATAAGAGTCACGTCGCCAAGGACCCAATGTGTGATGACCCAAACCCGCAAAATGGGAAACTTTTTGGAAGCGTCCACAGTTCATGTTCATCATTAAGTTTTGCCGAGTATCTCAAACCTCGCCATGGAGATCGACATGGTCAATGGTGGAGATGAGATCGACGTGGTGGGAACATGGAGGAGTGAGGAGAAAGATGACGACATTTGCATTTGATTTCTTGGATGATTCTATTGGTTGGCTGGAGATAGATTGGTTTTGAAATGGGCTTTTTAATTGTGATTGTGAATGGGTATGAGAAGGTGGAACAGAGAGAGAGAGGAAGAGGGAAGAAAGATGTTCAGAGAAGATAGACCATAGACCGAGAGGAAGAAAGATAAAATTATGTGTTAAAATGAATAGAGTAGATTTTTTTTGTGTTAAAATGACATACTTTTGCACCAACTAATGCTAGAGTAGGTTTTTTGATGTGTTAAAATGACATACTTTTGCAATAATTGATGCTGATGCTCTTAGTAGAATTTTAATATAGCATGTTGCAAAAAAATGGGATTTTAGCATATATGATGAGTGTTTTTTTGTGCCAAATGCAATTTAGCATTTTTTTTAGCATTTGGCACACCTAATACTAGTATTGTACAAATAGATGTTGTATAAATATTTGGCTATTTTTTTTATTTAAAATTTTGTCACTCTTCTTGACCGTTGGGGACTTGGGAAGTAATTAATAATATTCAAACATTCTCTCTCCTCAATCTCTTCACACAAACTTTGGGAACAACAAAAAAGAAAACATAAAAAGAATTAAAAAAAGATTATTTAAATAAAATGGTAAAAGAATAGAACATATAATGTATGGTGTATTGTAAAGTGATGTGCTAAAATAAATAAAGTAACTTTTTAATATATTAAAATAGCATTTTTTTAGAACGTCTTATACTAATATTCTTATTCAATTAATCAAGATTTGTAAATCTCATTTTCACTAATCAATAGAAATTCAGTTTTCTTCTCAAAAAAAAAAAAAAAAAAAAAAAAAACAAACAAACAAACAAACAGTTTCTCTATTAGTCAATTGTAATTTTCATGATATTAGACTTTCATGGCCAATACAAATTCTAAATCTTCTCCAACCTCTAGTTCATCGAGTTCATCCACAGTTTCCATAGATGCTAATCCATCAATCAATTTGTCTTGGTTACTACTTTCCAACATGTCCAGTATGATGACTGAAACTGGACTACACCAACTACGTGGTGTGGAAACATCAAATCGAGATAATTCTAAAAACCTATTCAATGATTGGTGGCATTGATGATTCAATTACTACACCTAATCAATTTCTTAAGAACTCCTCTGGTAATCCTACTATAGAGGTTAATCATGAGTTTGCTAATTGGAAGTAAGGTTGTCAAAATCACGATCTGTATCGTAGGATTGCACGATTTTACGATCCTGCCTCACCAAAACATTTAGAATCGCACAAGGATCGTAAAAATTATACGATCGCATGTAGGATCGTAGGGAATCCTACCGATCCTACCAAAACGTAAAAATCCTTTTTTTTTTTCTTTTTTTAAGTTCATCTTTATAAGTTGTAATTTGTAATTTCAAGACTAAGACATTGTACTTCATAAATGTATCAACTAGGTAGTGAGACTCATATGGAGATGACTTTCTTGAATTGAAAATTTTTGCTATAAGAATATTGAGCTTAACATATAGCTCTTCAGGTTGTAAAAGCAATTGAAGTGCATTTGAAATAGTAAGAATAAATGACTTTAGTATATTATCCCCCAGTTGAGAATTCTCTATTAAAATTAGTACAACTTTAAGTACACTAAAAAAGGAGAAAATTGTTTAATTTTTTTTTTTTGAATGAGTTGGTATTTGTTATATAAAGCTTGAAGATAAAAGAGAAAATACCTAAACCATCAAATGTAAAAGAAGAAATTAGTTTGAAAAATTTATCTTCGAATGAGCAGTTAACAAAGAAGACCAAAAGATGATGGTACAGATTTTAATGAAAATAATGAAATAACAATTCTAATGCCTTCCTTTATAGATTAAATAAATAAATATAAGTTACATGTGTATAGTGTGAATGTGTGATCACTATTGTATTATTTGGTTATCAATGTTATGTGATG
Source organism: Quercus suber (assembly GCF_002906115.3). Classification (NCBI taxonomy): domain Eukaryota; kingdom Viridiplantae; phylum Streptophyta; class Magnoliopsida; order Fagales; family Fagaceae; genus Quercus; species Quercus suber. The sequence continues at coordinate 786,600 of NW_027069734.1, forward strand.
ATGAGGGTTCAATAGCTGCTACTGAAGGAAAAAATGTGCTAGTATTTTGGTACTTTGTTGGTTTCTAATTAAACATTCATTGAACTTTTTAAATACATTACGTTAAAACTTAAATATATTTGTTTCATTAGTATAGACATAGCGATGTAGGATATGCAAATTACATCATATGATCAAAATCTTTATTTTTATTTTTATTTTTTATGGAAGATTCATAATTTACATGATTATTCAATATACAAAGTCACTATTAGTGTGCGTTTGAGTTAGGATGAAAAATGAAAATTATTTTACTATTTAGCTTATTTTTGTTAGTATTCTTGGACCCCACTACACTTTTTGGCACTATTCATGGATCACACTGTACTATTTCAACTAACTTTTACATTTATTTACAGTACTTTCAGCAATAATTTTTCACTTTCAACAAAATAAACGGTATCCAAACACACCTTTAATGAGTTTTTTGCTTCAAATCTGAAAATAAGTAGGATCTTACGATCCACGATCCGATTCTACAATCCACGATCCTACCTACCTCTTGCGATCCTACGTAAAATTCCGATTTTGACAACCTTGATTAGAAGAGTTGAACAAGCACTTTTCACATTCATCAATTCCACTTTATCACCTTGATTCTCATTCTTACTAAGGGGATGAAATTTGAAAAAAGCATTTAGAAGGTTTTGAAAAAGAGATTCTCTTCCATTTCAAGGTCTCACATCATGAACCTTCAAAATGAATTGATTGCTATCAAGAAAGTGAACAATAGGATTGATGTGTATTTTCAAAGACTCATGACAAGCTAACTGCAATTTGTGTTTAGATGATGAGGAATTGCTTCATATAGCACCTGTGATGGTCTGTCTTCGAAATTTGATGCCTTCAATTCGGCCCTAAGAACTAGAAGTGACATTCATTCCATTAAAGAATTGAATACTTTGCTCAAATACAGAAGAAAGAGCCATAAAGAAGAAATTTGGATCAGGATTTTTGAGTCAAACACCTTGGCTATGGCTGTCAACTCTCAATTTGAAGGTTTCTTTCTAGGTAAAGGAAGAGGAGCATATAGAGGTCTTTGTGGTATAACTAATTTCAGTGGACATGGTGGTTACAATCCAAATCAGAATCAAAGCTCGAGTTATGATTAGTATAGTGGCTTCAATCCAAATCAAAGCTTGAATTCCAATCAACCGAGGCCAACTGGAAACCCAAACTGAAAGGCCACAAACTGAATGACCCCTTGTGATAAAACCAACTAATTAATTAGCCAAGTTATTAATTAATCAATTTATCATACAATTGCGTGGAAGTACAAAAAAATCACCAAAAAACTAAATATGCAGCGGAATTAAATGACATGGTGATTTGTTTACGAATGGGGAAAACCTCGCGGCAAAAACCCAACGGGGTGATTTTCAGGTCACCACTCCTGAAACTTCACTATTATCAAATCAAGCGGTTACAAGTAAAGGAATCCCAAGTACCTTACCAACCTACAGTTGAACTCTTACCCCAATACCCAATTGGACTTGATCTGTAACGACAATTTCCCACCTTTGATGCACAGCTCCCAAGTATGTGACTAACCAATGCGCGGATCTCAATACGCGACTTCAGAACACCAACTTAAGGAAGAAAGGTTGGCTGCAAAGTTCTTCAGTTCATCCTACACGATGAAGATCAGGAAGATGCTTGGTCACAAAACCCTATGGTGCAAATACACAGCAACTTCTTGAAGAAAGATGAACTAGGTCAAGAATTTCGTCTTTTGATCACAATTTGCTTAAACAGAGATTGCTCAATGAATTTGCAACTTGTGTCACACTTGACGGCTCTTAAAACAATCATTTTATATGTTTAGGGTTTGGAGAAAAGAAGGCTCAAAAACATATTCACGGATCCCAAGAAAATCATATCAAAAAATCTGAATTTTTAAATCTCGACAGATAGCAGGTGTCGAGGTAGCTATCGAGCAGGTGTCGAGCTTTAATGAAATTGCACTTCAGCTTGCTTTTTCTTGGACAGACTTGATGACTTCAATACTTGACCTTGAAACATTGTTTCTTGAAGTATTAAAAACACCTAGAACTACCCAATTACAAGTAGAGTGCGTTTTGTCAAAGGATTAGCCAATTTACATAAATAAGTGACATATGTTTTTAACAAGTGAAAACACATATGTCCTAACACAAACCAACGACCTACCTGTCAAATCTGTGGTAAAATTGGCCACATTGCCATTGATTGTTACTACAAGATGAACCTCGCCTATCAAGGTAGACACCCTCCATCAAAGCTTGCTGTTATGGCCAGGGCCACTAACACATCTGAGTCATAAGGGATCGCTTCTTAGTTGACAGATACTGGGGCTTTTGACCATTTCATTCCCAATCTGTCCAATCTTTCACTCTGACAATGGCCTACCAATGGAAATGAGATTGTTACAGTTGGGAGCAGACAAGAACTTCCAGTAACACACATTGGTCATGGTGAGCTTCTTACTTCCTCTCATAAATTTCAATTGCAAAACATTTAAGAGTCCCAAAACTTACTTCTAAGCTACACTCAGTTCATAAATTGTGCAAACAAAATAATGTTTTTTGTTTTTTTTATTCCAATCAGTTCTCAATTCTGGATTTGCCTACCGGGAAAGTCATTTACAAACAACCTAAGTAAGGATAGTGTCTATCCCATTCCTCTAGCCTCTTCTTTATCATCTACTACTGCATATTCCACCCAATCTACATCTAAAAGTCCTGCAATTTCTACCATAACTCAAGATCAAGTGTTGCTTTAGCACAATATACTCAGTCATTCTAGTTCTAGGATCTTGCATTCTGCTATTAGTGATGTTCTTCTGCTTCTCTTAGTCAAGTAGAGTTTGTTTGTTCAACATGTATATATTGTATAAGTGCTAAAATGCACAGATTTCCATTGAATAAACATGTACAAAATTCTACTAGCCCTTTGGAACTTGTTCATAAGTGATGGTTTGGGTCCTGCACCCATTACCTCTTTGCTTTGTAGATGATTTCACTAGGTTCACTTTGATGTTCTTACTTAAGCAGAAAACTGAAGTTTGCAAGTGTTTTATCATTTTAAATCCATGGTTGAAAATTACTTTTCTACTAAACTTCAAACTCTTAGAAATGATGGAGGAGTATATAAACAATGCTTTTAAGAATTTTTGCTCTATTTATGGAGTTCTTCATCAAGTCTCTTGTCCTCATGTAACTTAACAAAATGGTGTCTTCAAAAGAAAACACAAACACATTGTTGAAACAGGTCTTACTTTACTCTATAGAGCCAATCTCCCTCTCAATTTTTGGTACTATGCATTTATCATAGCCCTTTACCTCATAAACAGACTACCCTATTCATTATTTGCCTTTTAAGTCTCATTGGGAAAGACTTCATTCCTCTCCTCCTAATCTTACTGCCCTTAAGACTTTAGGTTGTGCATGTTACCCTCTTCTTAGACCCTACAATAAGCATAAAGTCCATCCCAGGTCTGCAGAATGTATTTTTCTTAGGCTATCCACCCTTAACAAAGGCTACATATGCTATGACCCTTCAAATCATAAAATTTACATAACCTATTATGCTAGATTCAATTAAGACCTATTTACCTTTGTCAAAACTGCCTCTCATTCCTCCCTTTCTGATTTGGATTCTTGGTTTTCATCATGCTCTCTTGATTCTACTCCTTCAAATTCTACTACAAAACCTGCAACTACACCTCTCAATTCTGTCTCTCTTTTACCTTTTCTGTCATCCTCACTTTCAACCTCTCAATCTATTACTCCAGCATCTATTGACTCTCGTTCTTCACATCCTGTCTAGAATATACTCTCATCTGCAAATTCCCCATTAAACTTGCCTCTTCAACTGCTAATGCTCATCCCATGGTCACTACGTCAAAGCTAGGAATTCATAAACCCAAAGCTTCAAGCTACAATTATTTCACTTTCAAAGAACCTCCCGCATTTAAAATTGCTTGTCACTTGCAAATGAGGGGTATAAGTTGAAGAAACAAGTGATGGCTCAATTGCAAGGTATAAGGCTAGGTTGGCGGCAAAGGGGTATTTGCAACAGTTCGGCTTGAATTATGATGAAACATTCAGCCCTGTTGTCAAGCCCACCAAAGGATTTTGTACTGATTTTGGGCAATCTGTTTGATTAAACCAACTTTACTAGTGCCCTTTTAGGATAAACAACCCCATTAAAAAATTGCTAAATTTAAGGGACCTTATTAGTTTGCATTTAATGAAGTCTAAATGCTTTCTCAAGGTTCAAGGCAATTAGTATACTCCCTTTTATGTTTGTGGCTAGCACATAGGGTTATGGACTTTGCAAGTATTCCCAACCCACTTGGCAAAATACATTTTCTAAGCCTTGGGTAAGCTCAAAATAAAATAGGCCTTCTCTTCGCCCTTAATACCAGACTCATCCAATTTCCCCATTAAGCTATGCTGAGTTTGGATCATTTAAGGCTAAATCCCTAAATGATTGGGCTTTAGCCTTGTACGGACCTTAGAAAAAATGGTCATCACCGAATATTAAATATTGAAGAGTTCCATTTTATTTTTGCTTCATCTTTCCCTATCCATCAAGGAAGTCAATACCGTACCGGAGGCTGTACCGGTTTGGTCAGCGGTACGATATATTTCAGATACCGGTCAATACTGGTGTACCGTTTCGGATTTACCGCTATTTTTTAATATTTTATATAATTTACAAAATTATATTTCTAATAACTCAATATATCACATTTGCAACTTTTTATATATTTTTTTATGGAGTTATTAACTTTTACCACAACATATGATAAGTTGTGAGGGGTGAAAAAAATTGTGAGTACATGTGGGTTTACATTTTTATCACTTATAACTCTTCATATTATAAATTATGACAAAAATTATTTAAAATATTGTAATATTAGCATTGTTTAAAATATAAATTTGTTGCAATACCTTGGCAATATAGCAATACATATACATTATGTCACATCATTTGGGTTCAAAGGCCAAAGCTGAAAGTAGTGATGGAGAGAGCTTTCACGTTGGAGCTCATCTTTTATTGAAAAATTAAATGCTTTCAATATTTTCAATGCTTGGCAGCTGGTGTCAGTGTCCTGCAGTCACATGTAGAGCTTAGGAAATTTCAAAAACAAATACAAAACAAAGAAAGGGAGAGTGAGAAACCACACCACATACATAACAAAGTTAAGCAAAAACAAAAGAGAGAGGAGATGGACAGACCAACAGAGAAGAAGAAAAAAAGGTTCAGCTAAAAAAAAAAAAAAAAAGAGAGGGAGACGGACAAATCTGACAAAGAAGAAGAAGAAGGAAAAAAGGTTTAGCAAAAAAAAAAAAAAAAAAGAGGGAAAAAGGTTCAGCTAAAAAAAAAAAAAAAAAGAGAGGGAGACGGACAAATCTGACAAAGAAGAAGAAGAAGGAAAAAAGGTTTAGCAAAAAAAAAAAAAAAAAAGAGGGAGACGGACAGACCTGACAAAGAAGAAGAAAAAAAGGAAAGAAGAAGAAGAAGAAGAAGAAGAAGTTGCTTCACGGCGCCACCCCTGCTTCATCGCCGTCTTCTTCCTTTTCTCCTTCTTCTCTGTTTTCTTTCCCTACAAATGAGACTTTAGACTTTTTGTGTTTCGGCCCGGTATTCATTTACAGGCCGAAATAGCCGGATTTCGCCGGTACACGGCCGGTATTTTTTCCGGTACGAAAAGAAGGGGTTATCTGTACCGGTGCAATGACCGGTCCGGTATATACCGGCGGTACGGTACAGAATTGACCACCTTGCTATCCATTCATCATGGATGCCTTCCCATGGTCATTTTTTACTATGACGCTCAGCACATGCACCAGCAGAAACCTGACATCCCCTCATTCTAATTTGTCATATAAATCAAATTGGTATAATCCACCAAATTTTAAAATACTCTCATCCCTTTGACAGAGGTTTCAAATATTATATTACTACTAATATCAAATAATTGAGACAATTTTTAATGGGTTACACATGAATTCACATATTCGCATCAACAGCCACAATGAAGCTAAAATCATGAATGTCGTTTTTAACTTTTTCCCCCAAAGTGCCAACTTAGACGAAAGGTTCTAAAGATGTAAATGCCCACAAGACATTCCTCATGACAGGCCACCCATTAAAAACCGTGAAACTAGAGAAATAAAGATTTATAACACAATACACACTAAACAAAATTCCCCATCAGATGCATATGAAGATTCCCTAGATAATGATCCTCAAAAAACGAGAGCCCTTTTACATAAAGTTAGTTCAAGAATTCTCATTGAATAAAACCTCCACATGACAAACATGCATCCTCAAGCAGATCACAAGCTAATTTGGTTTCCGCATGTTTCGCCCAGCACGAATTACTTCATCCACCAATAGCAACTGGGATGCAATTACAGGCCTGCAAGAAGAGTAGCACATCGCATTTGCTCATTTATGTAAAACCAGAAAACATAAAAGCAGGGTCAGAAATTGACAATGAAATTTAAAGAAAACTTGGGAAAGAAAACCTCCATATGTTTCCTTGGAAACATGAGCTCTTATGATGGTACTGGAGAATGCCACCATTCACAAGGTGATATGGCACATGAAACTAAGAGCATGATGGCATTTATCTTATTCGGGGGGAAAAAAATGTAGAGAGAGAGAGAGAGAGAGAGATTCAAATTCATCCAACTGAAGGATTTTTAGATAAGTCCCTTGATCAAATTTAATAACAAAAGCAGACTAAATAAAATATTACAAAAAGGGCAAAAGAGTTAAAAAGTATTATAATTCAAATACAACTTCCAACTTACCCTGAGTTTATGATCTGGCGCTTCACGGAGTAGTTATCAAAAATTCCCTCCATTTGGGGGTCAATAGGCTCTCCTGTGTGCTGGTTTAATCCCACAATATTCCCTTGATCATGCTCTCCCTGATCATCCAGTTGGCATAACAAAGTTCAAACATGTTTATTCTTCTCATTTTGCCCCATTTTTAGTAACGGAAAGAATACGGAAAAAAATGGATATAAGTTTTAAAGAAAGTATACCGTAAGAGCAATGATCACATCTTGAGTGTCAAGCCCAGAGTTCTCAGCAAGTGTCTTGGGCACCACAAGAAGAGCATTGGCAAAAGCTTCAACACCAAGTTGAGCACGCTGATCCAAGTTTGTAAACGCCAAAAATGATCAAGAGAGATAACTAATGCTTTAAAAAAAATTATGTGCAGGGAAAATTTTGGGAGACATTTTGTTACCCCTTGAACAGTCTTCTTTACTTCGTTAATTAGATATTGTCTGGCAGCAACTTCAAAAGCTCCAGCACCCTGAACAAAAGACAAGCATACTTCATCATCCAAAATATACACCAGTAAAGCAAGCCATTATTACAACTAGCACTGATGCAAGCGTGGTCTAAAGCTGAGTCTTACAACAGCCAACCATATTCAAGATTCAAAACAATAATCTAAGTTAAGAGCACATACAGGAGCTAATGAACAACGAATTTGGCCTTTGTATTACTCAGCAATAAATAAACAAAAAAAAAATTCAGCCATTGTAATAGTTGCTGATGCATCCTATTTCTTTTTCCTGATCTCTCTATTTTTCCTTTTTGTTGAGGATTTGATCTCTCAATTTATGTTCCTATCTCTAGGATGGGAATATGAAACACCAATACAGCATCCAAAGAATAACCAGCAAGTTTCCAGTGCAGGGTGGCAGAACATGAAGGAACAGTCTCCTACTAAGCATGTCTAACCAAGAAAGACTCAATCTTTTTGTAACCTGGCCTACTCATATTCCCAGCGAACAAATTGTAGTAAGAATTCAATTGGCAGATATATGCACCTGAACAACTGAAAAAATTCCTTCCATCAGGTGTTTAATCAAACCTTAGGCATGTAAACAAAATCCTATAATCCCACTGTATGTTTCCCCATCTAAAAAGACAAATCAGTCCCCTTGTTGCAATCATTCTGATAAAACTCACAGTAGAAGCTTTGTAAAAATGCTAGTCTAAACAACTTCAGGTTTGATTATGTTAAGACAGGAAGTGGAATTAGGTCACACTAATCTAGCATCCATCATACCTATGGGGTCTACCATATCATGGAAGACTATGTCAAATTTCAAACTTTTCTCATCTATCACTTTTTTTATAATAAAAAATAAAAAAAATCCATGTTCAGCATTTACTTCAAGAGGGATCAGAACATTGCAAACTGTAGAATAATACTATTTTTTTTTTTTTTGGGTAATTTACATATGCAAGAGTTATTTGTATCAAGGATATTAAGATAAACATTATCGAGGAAATTAACATGACAATATTTATTGAATTGGTATGAACAGAAGGTTCAAAATCTTCATGCAAATTCCAAGAAACTTCTATAGAGGAAACTCACTAAGACAACAGATTCATCTTCTATAGTATTTTTGACTGCCCTCAAACCATCACGAACAGCATCTTTTATCTGGGCGATTGTATGGTCGTTAGGCCCTGCAGCATCAATGATGGCAATAAGGATTAAATCACAACTGAGTTTACCCATGGTCATAATATAACACATACCATAAAAGCATGGCCAAAAAAAGATATTGCAATAGCCTTCTGGTCAAGTGGTTGAATAATGACAATAATGTCCAACTTTTTAACAGTTAGGTGAAGCTATAAAAATGGTTCAAGTACCTTTGATTAAGATTGTACAAGAATAAGGGTTCTTCACATTTTCAACAAAGGTATACTTCTCTTCCCCTAGGATATGCTCATAGACTAGTCCAGCCCAACCAAGGGAATCAGGAGTTAAATCATCTACAGAATTCACAGCCTCTCCTCCACAGGCTAAAACCAATCGTTCCATATTTCTCCTCTTTGCTCTCCGAAGGGCAATAATCTAGAAAAGCGGTGAATTAGAAAACTGGAAACAAGTTAAAGCAAAATGCAACAAATTATAGTATAACTAATAAGCTTACAAGAAATTTACAATGCAAAACAGCTGCTCATGTAATCCTCATACTCAAACAAATATTGCACCAGGCATGTGTAACAGAAGTTTACAGCATGATTATATACTGAACAGTAATCATCAAATAAGTGACTAGAATGACTAGATAACAATGATTTGCAACATGTAAATTTAGCATCTCAAAGGAAGTAGTATGGCATCAAGTATTAGTTCCGCCCCATGTTTTATTCACTAACATTGATTGAGGATTAAATTTGACAACAAAGTGATCAAAATTAATACTAGCATGGGATCCATTTAAACACAAAGAGACCATTCAGAAAACACTGAAAGATTAAACAAACACAAAGTTAAATCAATAAGTGAGAAACAAGACAACAATGGTGCACAGCTTACCCCTGCCCTCGCAAGAAGGTCCAGTGATGGGGGATCAATTCCCTTTTGATTAATGACAACAAAGTTATTGTCATTACCAGAACAAACCTGCATGCAACCACAAGAATTAGCAATATATCAAAAACCATAAATTCTACACATCTACACTAATATGCTTACAATCTAAACAAGGACACAACTAGAAGTAGCTACCTTATTTTTTAGTTCAATGATTTTATTAACTCTTTCGTCCACCTGACGCCTTTCAGCTGCAACCATGGCCTCTCTCTGCTCTGCATTTGAGTAGAAAAAGCCTGCATTTACTTCACTGAGAGGAAAAGTATTAATTAAACTATGTTCTCAAACAATATTGATAAAATCACACAATGCTAACCTTGGATCTAATGCATATACATACATACATACATACATACATATATATATATATATATGATCAGGATAAATGTTTCCATACAGTTGTATTATTTTGGCAAAAATGCAATTTACAGCCACTAACTTTGCCCAAAAATCATTTTAGTCCTTTAAGGACTAAAGGGCTAAAAAGATTTTCTATGACCAACTTTAAACTTAAAGGACAAAGTAAAATGACCAACTTCAAACTTAAAAGACTAAAATGATTTTTGGGCAAAGTTAGCGGCTGTAAATTGCATTTTTGCCTATTATTTTGAAGGAAATAGATAATAAACAAGACTCCCATTTCTACTCATAATGAAATTGACTTAAAATATATGCTAAAATCTCTTTTATTTATTTATCAGAACCGGGTTTTTATCTTCTGGATAAATAGTGGTTTTAATGGGCTGAATAACAGAGGTATGGAGAACAAGTATGGTAACAAAAGAAAAAACCCAGTTGACAAGATGAGACAACATCATGAACAAAATATACAGCACATATAATAATCATAAGACAAATGACACTGCTCATTACTTACACCCATTGCTTGTAGCTCAGAAAATGGCATAAAAAATCAAGAGCACACATTAACTGACATATTATCAACCATAATACAACTCATGTTTGTTTTTTGATAAATAAATACAAAGGGTAACTAAGTATTACACACACAAGAATGTCCATTTATAAACATACATAAAAGCATGCATACTTTTATATACTCTCTTCATCCCATATTGTTAGTCCCATTGAGAAAATCCAACATTTTAAGGGAACATCATTTAATGCATTGTATTTTAAATAAAAATGTACAAGTTTCAGGACCTACCCTTCCTTAATTTACACTCTAGTAAAAGAGGGGGGGTTGGCTTTTTAAATAAATGGTAAGTTGGGAAATTTATTTATTGACATCTCCCAAAATGGAATAGAAGACTAACAAGCTGAAACAGAGGAAGTACATAAAGTCATAAACATATATTTTTACATACATAAGATGTATATAAATCAACTTAAAAATAACAAAATTGAAATAATAAAAATAAAATCCTTCAAAATCTCAACATAGGTCATCTTCTTTCCTTTCTTTGTTATCTATGCTTCTCAATATTTACCTTTTCTCATACTCCAAAGAGACATTGCATGTCAAGATGTAACAATTCTCCGCTCGTCGCTTCATATCAGGATGTCTGGAGCCATGATCAAGGACAAGACCCTCAACCTAAAAATGAACATAGTTTAAATGAGAAATTGTGGGATAATTATAGATAACTCATATATAGGTCAATCTATTATTAAGCTTACACCATACAAAGAAACCATTCAGAACTTAATGGTAGAAGTGAAATGGAAACATAATCACATCTGCAATGTTTCTTCCAAGCAATGGAAGTGAGAAAAGATAGAGAATTAACCATTTAATCATTTGCAATGAACATAGTTTAAATGAGAAATTGTGGGACAATTATAGATAACTCATATATAGGTCAATCTATTATTAAGCTTACAGCATACAAAGAAACCATTCAGAACTTAATGGTAGAAGTGAAATGGAAACATAATCATGTCTGCAATGTTTCTTCCAAGCAACTGGAAGTGAGAAAAGATAGAGAATTAACCATTTAATCACTTGCAATGAGTTCAACCACCAAAATACATACATACACATAAAATACTTTCTTGAATTTTTTTCTGTATTAATAAAATTGCATACATTGTTGTCCATAACAATTCTAGGGCAGAAAGCATTGTTTCAATTAAACCACGAATGTCATCACACAGGAGGCATAGATTCAGCCTCCAGATACAAATGCTTTATGAAAAAAATTAGAAAGTAAATGATAAGAAAGCTCTGCACATAAATGACCACAGATCCTGCATATGTATTAGAGTTGATAAAATACAAAAATTCACAACTTGAGAACCCAATTTTTTTTTCAACAGAATTAATCCATATTATATTCATGATAAAAGAAAGGGTCCCAAACCAACATTATAAAAGATAAACATACCAAGCGTGTGTCTACATCAAATTTATGCCGCATGTGCATTATCTCCACCATAAACAAATCAATGGCTTCCTCAGGCTTGCGAATGCATAACACCTGTCATACAGAAACCACAGCTTACTACACAAAAATATGTAAAGTTCTACCACAAACTGCTAACTGCATAAGCCAGTTAACTAGATGAAAAAAAGGAGCTTGAATAGCTTTATGAAAACTCATGCAGTCATAAATAAATTTCAGGGCACAAAACGCACCGCATTAACAACTATGTCCGTCAATTGATCTGCAAGTGCTTCATACAACTGCAGACAGAACAAAATGTCAGAGTCAAATCATAAATAATGGATTTTTGTGGGGATAGGTTAATACAAGTATACAACTCATGAACCCATAAGGTCATTTACCAAGAAAGAACCCGTTTAGTCTAAAACCCCATGACCTTCTTCTCCACCTAATTTATATGGGCAGGAGGTGCCATTTGATCTAAAGACCATTAATAAATTATTTAATAAAATTCTTTTATCTAGTTTTTGATAAACAAAATACAAAACGAAACCTACTCCCATTCCACCTCATGCTTTGAATGGAAAATTTAAAAGAGAGATTACAGGTTACCTTTGTTCTAAGTGTTGTCCTTGCTACCATTTTCAGAATCTCTTTGTCAGGCTCATTACCCATAACAACAGGGGTTTTAAACTTTTCAAGAAATTGGAGAGTTGCTCTTTTCGCAATCTCAAAACCATCAACCAAGACACGGGGATGCATTCCTGGAACAAGAATAAGTTTCATGAGCATAAATATTTATTTTTTTGATAAGAAATTAATAATAAATTTTATTGAACAAAAAGGAATGCACTAAGTACACAGAGAGTATACTAGATGAACAACACAGCTAAGTTCTAAGATTACAATGATCCATAAGTCTCAACCACCAAACATGTTTCTCCTTTCAGAAAACTAGAAAGAATAGCAAAGTTACCACCTCCCTTTTTTTCTTTTTTCTTTTTAAGAAGGGGGTGGGGGGTCTTTTGGGAAAACCTGGCAACACAAATTCATTTCCAATTGAGCTAGGAGGCAATGTAGACCTAAAGAGACTGTTGAGCTAGTAAAATCCTGATTACATTTACAGAATGTGATTAAAGATGATTTCAGCACAAGTTCAAGTGTTAAAGGTCTGTCAATTAATAAATTCATTACTTTCAAGATTTAAAGTAAATTTTGGGAGCTCCAGTAGATTCCCAGATTTTGACACAGCATCAATTCATTCACCACTGACCTTCATCAATACATCGTTCTGATTGTTTCATAAGCTCGCCAATAAAGATCACAGTGGAAGTTGTGCCATCACCACTGATGTCATCTTGGGCAACAGCTGTCCTTGCAATCATGATTGCTGTTGGGTTTTGAATTTGCTGCAACCATTAATGAAATACCAAGCAATGAAACACAATTTAGAAAGATACACCCATTAGCTAGCATCTGAATGTTCGTGAGGAAGTAACAAATTACAATCACACAAAGTCATTAAAATACTTCTTAGTCTATAATACTTTATTGTCCTCGAATTGACCCAACTCAACTCAAATCAACTAAGTCAAATTGGGGTGGATTTTATGGATCCTCGTCAACCAATCTAAGTCAGCCACATACATTGTTTTCTGCCATTCTATCTGATCTAACATCATGCTCTCTATCATCAATAAATTTTTTTTTTTATTATTATTATTGGTAAGTTTCATGTACCTCTATTATGGGAGAAGAAACACACAGAAATAAATAAATATATAGCCACTGAAAGCCAACACTGGCAACACGCACACTTTTGAAAGCCCGAGCTGCTATAGTAAATAAAATCACCACAAAAACAAACTAGTGCATTTTCTTGGATGACACAATAAACCTCATTGTGACCATAATAGAGATCCAATGCTCAGAAATTACTTTAAAATTTTTATTAAAAAAAAAATCACATAGTAAAAACGCTTTTTAAAACGAACAATCAACCAAGCCGAGTTTATATTTTGAAATTTTTTTTTTTTTTTTTTTTTTTTTTTTTTTTTTTTTTTTTCTTTTTTAAAACCATGAAACAGAGCCTTACTAACTAATTTATCCCATATTTTCCATCCAATGAAGTAGTTGTTAAAACTTAACGCTAAACAAATTAATTTAGTTTTTTGTTTTTCAATAACCCTAAGTAAAAATTTCATAGAACTTAATTAAAAAAGAGAGAAAATGAAGAAATGGTGCATTGTAAAAGAGAAAGAGAAAGAGAAAGATGTAGGGTTAAGGGGAGAGAGAGAGAGAGAGAGAGAGAGAGAGAAGTGACCATCTCTTTCAAAAGAGTGTTGCCATCTTTAGTAAGCTTGATATCGCCAGCTCCTCCAACAAGCCTGCAAAACAAAAATCACAGAGACAGAGACAGAGAGAGAGAATCAGAGAGAGAATCAGAGAGAGAGAGAGAGAGAGAGAAAGAGAGAGAGAGACATTTTGATGGTGCCTTTGGGGCCGAGGTTGGACTTGAGGACATCCTGCAAGCCCTTGGCGGCGTTGATGTTCATATGGAGTGCTGCCGATTTGTTCAGCACCTCCGCGTTTGGATTCAGCACTCTAATCGACATTTTTCCCCCGCTTTCACTTTCACTTTTACACAAACAAACAAAGAGTGAGTCTCAACTCTCAACTCTGAATGAAAGACGGTTTATTAGGGCTTTCCAGACTCTCTACACTACACACACACACAGAAAGAGATAGAGGTAGAGATCCCTCTAGAACTAGAATAAGTGGGTTATGGACTTCAAGCTTGAGCCCATGTCCGGCCCAATTCTATATTGAAAAAACCCACCCAATATTTTTTCTTTTTTCTTTTTATATTATTATTCTTTCTTGTCCAAAAATAAATAAAAATTTAATTAATTAAAAAGAAAAAGACATCTCACCGTAGATTCCCAATCCAACGGTTATGGTAATGGTTCAGTTATTTTTATCAGTGGCATAGGAAGGATAAATACACAAAACACAGACAGACAAACAGAGAGGAAGGAGAATCCACAAAGGGTTGAGAGGAACAAACAGGGAAACCAAGACTGAGAAACAGAAACGGAAACAGAGGACCCAACCCATAACAGCTACAGCCTTTCAGAGGGCAGAGAAAAGTAATAATACGTAGAGAGAGAGAGAGAGAGAGAGACAGACAGACAGAATTTGAGTATAATCTTATAAGAAACGATCTGGGATTTCTTTTGTTTCGATAAATTATCTTGCTTCTCACAATAAAATCTGTTACTTTTTGTGGTGTCTTGGATTTTCTGCCATGAATTTACCTACTTGTAAGACTTCTTCTTCTTCCTCATTTGTAGCTTCTTTGTAACATAGACTCTCTCTCTCTCTCTCTCTCTGTGGGTTGGTTGATTAAGCCTTTTAATTGCAGGGTAGTGTGGGAAGGAATCTTCTTAGGTGTTGTCTTAGATCTTGAGGTTAGAGATCAATCTTCTACAACTTCACAATCTCTTGTCTTTGATTTTCCTCTTATGAGTCTTTTTGAGCATCCATGAAAGCCAATTTGGTTTTCTGAACAATCCCTCTGATGTTTTCATCTTCCTCTCCACTTCTGCTCCATTGGATTCAACAGAAGAAAACCCAAAATTTTCTTCTTCTTCTTCTTTTATTTTTATTTTAACAATTTTCTTTGATTTTTGCTTTTTTGGGTTTCTGTAGAAAACCCAAGTGGTGGTCTCCAAAATTCTTCATGTCCTATATTTCTGTGTTTTTGCTTTTGGGATTTCTCAGTTGACAAAATTTTCATTTTCATGGTGGTGTGTTGGTGTTTTGAGGGCAGATATGGAGACAGAGGAGAGGAATCAGAGAGCTTGTAAACAGCCTTCAGAGCCTGAACTTTTCCTACAGTGGGGAAACAGAAAGCGAGTCAGATGCGTGAGAGTCAAAGACCCTGAAATCTCAGCCAGATTCAACGCTGGAATCCGAAGAAAAATCACTTCTAGATTTGCTTCTTCCGACAAAGATGCCTCTCATCTTCAACTCAATCCCCTCACCAGGTCAGCAAATTTTCTGAATTCTTTGTTTTCTTCTATGGATGCTGAGGAAACGAGGGAAAACTTATAATAATAATAATAATAAAGCCTAAATCCTGAGGTCCTTGTTGTGATTTGTGTTGTTTTGGTTTCAAAGGTCCTTTTCTTTTTTTTCTTTTTCTTTTTTTTTTTTAAAAAAAAATCCCTATTCCTCTTTCTCAGCTACCAAACAAACAGTTTATTAAGAATTACCTTTCGGGGAAAATGAGGAATTAATTAAAAAGTTTTTTTTGGGGGGGTCGTTTGGTTACAGGAAATCCGCGTCCCCAGAGAAGGAAGAGAGGTATTATAGCACAAGAGGGTCAGTGGTTGTGGAGGAGAATGGGAAATTATCGGTGGATGTGAACAACAATAGCAATATTAATAATAATCATAACCATAATGGGGATGAGAGAGGGTTGATTTGGCCAAAGCTGTATATAACTTTGTCAAGCAAAGAGAAAGAGGAGGATTTTCTGGCTATGAAGGGTTGTAAGCCTCCCCAGAGGCCTAAGAAGAGGGCTAAGATCATCCAAAGAAGCTTACTTGTAAGTCTTTTTTTCTTTTTCCTTTTAGTAATTGGAAGGAAATATGTATTATATGTAATGAGAATTTGTTGTGTGTGATTTATTGGTTTGGGTTGAATTTTGATTTGGTTTTCTCTGGTTTAGATTTTGTTGTGAAGTAGTGGGGGTATTATTATTATTATTATTATTATTTAACCTTTGTTTCGGGGTTGTGTGGGTGGGCAGTTGGTGAGTCCTGGGGCATGGCTGACTGACATGTGTCAAGAGAGATATGAAGTTAGAGAGAAGAAGAGTTCTAAGAAGGTACTTGTTGGTTGGTCTTTTGTTTGACACTTTTAGATCTGTATCTGTCTGGTTAATGGTCTTTTGCTTGACACTTCCAGCCTTTTCTTCCTCTCTCATTCATTGTTTTGTAATTGACATGAGGGCTGGTTTTTGTAGATTTTGATTAATGGGGTTCTCTTTGTTTGGGGTTGTTTTCTGGGTATGTGATGCAGAGACCAAGAGGATTGAAGGCCATGGGGAGTATGGAAAGCGATTCAGAATGAGTGAGAGAGGCAGAGAGAGACAAAAAAGCTAAAGAAACAAAGCTCTTTCCTCAGGAATTTTTTTGGGAATTCTTTTGGAGGTGATAATGGTGTGTAAACTTAGGTTTGTTTTATTAATTGTTATTATAGAGCTTGTAGCCTGGAGGAGAGGGGTAGAATTGTCTTTATCTCACTCGCTTTTTGTATACAAGAAAATTCCTATTTACAATCAGAAATGATTTTATTGATGATTTTATCTTCGCACCATGTCTTCTTTGTTATTGTTATTATCGTAATGCACTTTCCTCATGCATCTCTCAAAGTTTTTTAACTTTATTTTTAATTTCAATAGCTGAGGGATGAGGAATTTGAACCTCCATGCTTAATAAAAATACCAGAAATGCGCTAACAAATTGAACTTGTAGTTTCTTGACATGCATCTCTTAAATGTGATGAAAAAAAAAAAAAAAAAAGTTGATTAACCAACAAATGAACAAGAAAATGTTTCTCTTTTTTTTTTTTTTTACAAAATAAAATGTCTACCTGCTACAGTGAAAGTGAAACTTTGTCTAAAAGGAAATAAAATGAAGCGGTAAAACAAGCAAGATTTACCACACGTTGGTGACACGCTCACACAAATGACACAATACAATGTGATATGCTTACACGGCTGTGATGGAACAGTGGTAGTGTAGGCATGATGATGACGAGAAGAACACGTTAGGTCTTTATCTAAGGCGTGAGGTCTAATAAAAGCATCTAATAATTTACACCCTCAAATATCTCTAATTTTTGTTTTATTAGGATTGTATCAACAAAAAAAAAAAAGTTTTATTATAATTGCATTTTGGAATTGCAAAAGCAAAAACGGATAATAATATGATGAAGAGAGCTGCCACTTCCTCGTACTACCCTGATAATTCAATTTCAAATTAACCTCACTTCCCCATTTCCATGTACTTGCGCATGCAACTGTCTAGGGCTGTAACAAGCCGAGTTTTGTTAAGTGCTGCATGTTAAAGTTCAACTCGATAACAAATGTAAAATATTTAAATTTGGCTTAAACTTGAGCTGAACCTATAAACTATGTTTAACCATTTAAGCTTGTCAGAAAGTCCAAAAGTTTGAGTTTGGCTTGGTTTGATTCATTAGTCAAGCCAAACTTGGGCTTCATATCTAATTTTTAAGCTTAAGATCTAATACAAATACATTATCATATCAATAACCTCATTTAATTTGAAGTTGGGGTCCCAGCTCTCAATCAATTAAAAGCTTGAATTAAATTTGTTACCAGACCCATAAACCAACTTAAGCTAGTCCTATTTAATATTGAGCTCTATTGTTCACGAGCCTGTTCATGAATAATTTTCTTTTTTCTTAAGCTTGGCTTGTTTATTAAAAAAACTAAAATTAAGGCTCAAGCTTGGCTCATTTAGAGAGAGGGAAAAAAAAATGAATGGGTTTTTCATCAAGCCAAGTCTGAACTATTTATGAACGGGTTGGTTCACTAACCCTACAACTATGAACTCTGTAATATTACAAATATTTGTAGTTAGTAGTTTAGTACCACTTATTAGTTAGTAATTTAGTACCACATAACTCATAAATCTCAATGTTAATCTTTTGCTCAAGTCCCAAATTTTTTAGTTTTTGCAACTTTACGAATCTGATCTCACTTATTGTTACTAAACCTCATTTTGCTTCTCTAATAGTTTTATAAATGGGTCTAGAGGTTTAAAGGATAGAATTCTATTATAAAAAAAAAAGTGCATTTACATTTACATCGAAAAAGTTGTTCACTAAACCGCACAAACCGCCCACACCAAAACCGTTCGCAAAATAGTATAACTGCACCGCACCACAAGTAACAATACACCACACTGCATGGTGCAATGCAGTTTACGGTTTTATTATGAGAAAACCACACAAACCGCACCGCACTGCACCGCACTCTCTCTATATATTAATATATTTTTTTTAACATTAAATATATTATTAATAGTTTAATAACCTTAGTTTTCAAAAAAAAAAAATTATATATATAGTTTAATAGCCCTAGCAAGTATTGATTGGGAAATCCAGCCCAAAATAAAGAAAAATTAACTCAATAGCTTAAAACTTGGCCCAAAACAAAGGGAAAAGCAATTTTGGGTTGGGCAAGAAAACCCTAAAACTTGAAAAATATACTAGTTTCAAACAGTTCAAACTGCATTTTAAATACTGCACCGCACATGTGACCGCAAAAATGAAGTGCGGTACAGTGCGGTTATGCTTTTGGCTAAACAACACCACAAAGTGTAATGCTAAAAACGGTCCAAAACCGTACCGTGAATACCCCTATGTACGGTTGTACCTAAATATAATCATTTTGAATCTAAATAGAAAGAAATAATCTTACTTTAGATCCAAATCGTTATAAATATTCATCTATAACCATATCCATTTCTCAAATGAGAGTACAGAATAGCTCATAACTTAGCTAGATATAGTGTAGGGACAAGGCCCAAAACGGTATATTGGGCCTTAGTCTTTATTCGAGAACGTTGGAATATCCGAGAAGAAACAAATAGTTGAGAGATTCCAGCTCAGTGTCTCATAGGTAAGAAAAGAGTAGAAGGCGGTCCGAGGAGTAATATCTCCTCAGTCACGACAAACATTGCTCCAATGCATATTCTAGCAACGAAAATTACCTTAATAGAGGCACTAGTGTCAGAGGCATGTTTCATAAACGCATGAAAAGGAAGGAAACCCAAAAATATCTAAGGAAAAGGTGCTACATTTGCATTAAATGCACTGCAGCTACTTTTTTTGCCACATTTATGTGGAGAAGACCCCTGAACAGTGTTTCCTTAGTCACTGCAACTCACAGGGAGCCAAAAGAGGTGTCTGATGGGACGGGTAATCGAGTAGTGGCTTGGACAGTTGACAAATGGAGGGCCAAGATGACCAGGAAGGAGATATATAATGTGAGAGACCCCTGAAGGAGGGGGGATGAGAAAAAATAAAGAAAGAACACTGTAGCAAACAGAATTGCACTTGTAATCAATTCCATTGATCTATGCAAATATTTGCCTCCTCGGACAATGCATTCTTCCAACTTTACGTGCTTTGTTCTTGCATAATTGTTCTTCAAATCCATTCTAGCTGTTGTTAGATTCACTAGGGCCCAATTCTTTGACCCACTCTCTACAAATTTATTGTATTGGGCTCATAAACCCACAATACCATACATATTGGGCTTGGGCTGTAAACCATGCCCCTACATATAGTATTCATGTCGCAGGTCTCTTAATGTGGATGAAAGATGTTTCTCTACATCTTCTCGTTATATTTCAAGCCAACTTGGCTTCTCTTCCATGGAAATCACAACTTCTTTCTTAATAAGAAAAAAAGAAAAAAAAAAAAAGGGTATAGAAGATAATAATTTAGAGACCTTATCAAGATTGAGGAATATGTTGCATTATTGCTACATGCAACTCAATGATAATAACTAATAAGTACAAATATTCGGAACTTATTTAGATTCCAATCACTTATTTGTATAATATTTATAAAAAATATATATATAGTTTTTAGTAATTTTTACTTTTTATGCTAAAAAGTGTGAGACAAAAACTAAAAATGACCTTATTTTCGAAAAAAAGTTTTTTTTTTTTTGTTTTTTTTTAAAGCTGAAAAAAAAAAAAAAGATAAAATTTGGCAACAAACTTAGTGTCCGTTTATAATCCGCTTATTTTGTTGAAACTGAAAACTTTTTATTGAAAGTACTATAGATAAAGGTAAAAATTAGCTAAAATAGTACAGTTGAACCCATGAATAGTACCAAAAATAAGCTGAATAGTAAAATAAGTTGGCAAAAATAATCTTTACCAAACGGACACTTAGTTGTAGTTTAAGGCTACAACTTTGCTTAATATCTTTTTATTGGATGTGAATTTTTATAAATCCACCATTAAATTACTTTTTTTTTTTTTTATATTCTCCATGCTTGCAAAATTTTCAAAAGATCAAAGATCATTACTTATATCATCAATCAAATGTTTAAATTTCAAGTTTTTGTAAAATAAAATTATGCATTAAAAAAAAGCTTATGGATTGAATAGTAAATAACAACCGATTGACATGAAATTTGACATGCATGTTAAGAATATAAAGAATATGAAATCCAATGGTTATTTCAAAATATATAACCATATTAAGTTTTTTTTAGTAAGAGTTGTAGCCAAACTTTTTCCAATAAAAAATTAATGAATACTAGCCTCATCACACGTGTTTCGTGCGTACGATGAGGCTTTTTTTTTTTTTTTTAGTGTCATAATTTTTGGCACATGCATTGCCATTAAGGTTTCAAGATTAATTGGAAATATAAAAAATATTTAAAAAATACTACATTAAATCACGGTTCAAATTTTTTTAGCAAAAAAAAAAACCTGAGTTTTTGTTTATTGTGGGGGGTAAAAACTCAGAGCTACTCAATGGGCCTGGGGCACCATGTCGAGGAGTATTATATTTCCGATGAGCAATAATTGGTTGGAACAGCCCATCTGAAGGCAGGAAGCTCAGAAGTAGAGGGGGAGTACTGTCCGAAGAGGCCACTACTGGTACGAAGATGTCTTACTCCTCGGTCACAAGTAACCTTAATCAATCAAACGTGTGGAAGGTCCAAATGATCTTCCTAGCAATCCCAATGATAATGATAAGTTCTAAGTAGGTCTGGAGATGATCAGAACTAAAAAATATCTAAAGGAAAAGCTGTTACCGCCGCATTTAATGCACTGCAACAGCTTTTCTGGCTGTATTTATGTGGAGAAGACCCCTGAACAGTGCAACCTCAGCTATCGCCACTCACAAAGAACTAAAGTAGACACATGACGTGACATGTACTTGAGTAGATACGTAGATGAAGAACAGGTGGACGGTGGAGATGATGGAAAAATGGTGTTATATAAAGAAGAAGGATCCCTGATAATGGGAAGAAGAAAAAAGGAAGAAAAGTTTTACTGTAGCTCTGAATGTTGTAATTACTGTTCACTTAATAAAACATCTCTTCAGACATTCATTCAGGGAGTTGTTCAAGCATTATTTCATGTTATCATCACTGCAAGTAACCTAGCCAACCATTGTTTAATTCATAACCAGCCCAGCTCTTTCGCCCACTCTCTATAAATTCATTGTCCTGGGTTCGTTGGGCCTTTAACCCATATCTTTTGGGCTTGGACTACAAAAACAGACCCTACAATTGGCGCTGTCTGTGGGAAGAGCTTGTGTAGGGACGAAGACAACAGTAGGTGATGGCTGGACACGGTCAACAAGAAGCGGAGTCTAGGGCATCTCAGCACGTGGACCCTTTTCTTAACCTAGAGCGAAGACAAGACCGCGAGGGTAGCGTACACACCGTGCCCCCTGGTCAGAACCAATCACATGGTGGGAGTCGCATGTCCCATGCAGAGAAGAACCGAGATTTGCAGCGGGAGATTGAAAAGCTAAAAAGGGAGTTACGCCATGCAAAGAGGAAACGGGCTTCCTCGTATTCTGATGAGGACCCTGATGACGAGCCGGACATCACTTATCAACATGAATCCAGGACATCAGCCAGCGAGTCCTATACCTATGAAGAAGAATCTCATCGCAAGGGGCAACGCAGAAGTCCATCACGTGGAGATGTGGGAAACGACGCCATGAGCAGGGCTCTAAACTAGATTTCTAGGTCACCCTTCACGCGCAGGATTGAAGAAGCGAGACTTCCTCGGCGCTTTAACCAACCAACGTTCACCATCTACAACGGTAAAACAGACCCCGTGGAACACATGAGTCATTTTAACCAAAGGATGGCTGTCTACTCCAAGGACGAAGCGCTGATGTGTAAGGTTTTCCCTTCCAGTCTTGGGCCAGTTGCCATGAGGTGGTTCGATGGGCTGAACCCAAATTCCATCAGCTCTTTCAAAGAGCTCACCCAAGCTTTTGGTTCACGTTTTGTCACCTGTCGAAGAGTGGCCCGACCTTTGTCTTCTCTGCTGTCTTTGAGCATGCAGGAAGGAGAAACACTGAAGGTGTATTCGGACAGATATTGGGAGATGTTTAATGACATGGAGGGAAATTTTGATGCAATGGCCCTAGAAACGTTTAAGCTCTGCCTTCCTACTGATCATGGTTTAAGGACATCCTTGTCTGGTAAACCTGTTACTAGCATGCGTCAGCTAATGGACCGCATTGAGAAGTATAAGAGAGTTGAAGAAGACCAACAACAAGGAAAAGGCAAGGAGAAGGTTATCCCCCAAGAGAGGAGGGATTTTAGGTTGGATCGATACACCAACAGCAAACCGATGAGAGATTTTCTTGCGCAGTCAGGAGCAGCCAACCCCTAGACTGTCAACACCGTATTCAGAGATCCAGTCCATCAAGTTTTAGAAAAGGTCAAGAACGAGCCGTTCTTCAAGTGGCCGAACAAGATGGTAAGGAATCCTGATAGACGTAATCGCAATCTCTACTGCCAATACCACCAGGATCATGGGCACACGACTGAGGACTGCAGGAGTTTGTGGGTTCATTTGGACCAACTAGTCGGCGAAGGGAAACTGCGACATCTCTTACATCACACCAGTGGCCGAGGAGGTCCGATGAGTGCGGAGTCCCTCATACTGGTTACCTCAAGACCTTGCATAGCCTTTAAAAGGATTTTTATTGGTCTAGTTTGAGGTAGGATCTGAAACAGTATGTGAAAGAGTGTAATACTTGTCAGAAACTTAAACATAAGACTTATTTTCCTATTGGTTTATTGCAACCTTTGCCCATTCCTGAGAAACTATGGTTGGATGTGAGCATGGACTTTGTTGAAGGTTTGCCTAAGTCTCATTTGAAGTCTGTGGTGTTTGTAGTTGTAGATAGACTCAACAAATACACTCATTTCATGGCTTTTTCCCACCCTTACACTGCTGCCAAGGTTGCTAATCTTTACCTACACTTTGTGTTCAAGTTGCATGGGATGCCATCTACCATTGTTAGTGATAGAGATCCAGTGTTTAACTCTCTTTTTTGGAAAGAATTGATGAAGTTACAAGGTGTTTCCTTGGCCATGTCCTCAGCTTATCACCCTCAGTCTGATGGCCAAATTGAGGTGGTGAACAAGAGCTTGGAGCACTACCTAAGGGCTTTTGCAGCAGGCCTAGTACTTGGGTGGAGTGGGTGTCCTTAGCAGAATTCTGGTTCAATACCAACTTCCATACCTCAATTAAGATGACACCCTTTGAACCTTTGTATGGATACCCTCCCCCAAGGGTTCTAAACTATGTGGCTGGTACTATAGGAGTTAATGTAGTGGATTTGATGTTAAGGGACAGGTAGGAGATTCTATCTTTGCTCAAGCAGAACTTATGTGCTGCTCAGGAACGTATGAGGTGGTTTACCAATCAGAAAAGGGTGGAAAGGTCCTTTACTGTTGGGGATTGGGTGTGCCTAAGATTGCAGCACTATAAGTAGACTTCAGTGCTTAATAAAAGGCTTGTAAGCTTGCTTCAAGGTATTATGGGCCATTTAAGGTCCTTTAGAAGGTTGGGGAAGTTTCATACAAGCTAGATTTGCCTCTTGGTTCCTTGATCCACCTTGTGTTCCATGTGTCCAATCTTAAGGCTAAATTGGGCAATCAAGTGGTGCCTAAACCAACTCTACCTGCTGTAAATGCTGATTTGGTGCTTACTCTTGAACCTGTGATGATTTTGGACAGGAAATCAATCAAGCTAAGGAGCAGGACTATGACTCAATTGTTAGTGCAATGGCAAGGGGAGAGTGGGGATGATGCTACTTGGGAAGTACTATATGACTTGCAAGCTAGGTTCCCTCACCTTGTGGGCAAGGTGCTTTAAGGGGGAAAAATTGTTAGGATCATTGTTGTAGTGCATTGTCTGTTGTAATGCATTGTAATTCAATACTGCCTTACTGTTGTATGAGGGTTGTATGAGGGTGCCTTATTAGTTAACTATAGTTAGTAAGGCTAGGTTAATAGGACTAAGGGTGGTTAGTAGCAGTTAAGGGAAGTTAGTGGTAGTTAGTTGGTTAGTGTGAGCTGGCAGAGTTAATTAGAAGTAACATATCATGTATAAAAGGCTGCGGGTAGGATTGAAGCACACTTAAGCATTTGGTTAATGAATTATATCATTCTTTCTCTATCTTAGTCTATCCATTCCCTATCTCTTCTATCTTTCTCTATTCCCCTGTTTTTGTATTCTTGTTCTGGAGGTGAAGCTGTCCTCTAATTCAGCAATTACTCATAGAAGCCAATGTTAATCCTTATAAGATCTCTTCCATCATGACCTAGCGGTGCTTATCAAGAATGCAAGAAAGGAGCTCTGACCCAAAGAAAAAGAGAGAAGGATTGATCAAGAGTGCTTGGGTTCATTGATTATGGCTCAAATCTCCGAATAAAAGCTAGATCAAAGACATGCAAGATTTATTCCACCCCTCTTCTCTGCCCCTTTCCTCTTTCATTTCTTACTTCTGGGTTTTGTTTGTGTTTGGAGAAGAAATTTTTAGATTTATTGTGTGGATTAACATGTTTGTGGGTTTGTGTTTGTGTGTTAGTGTGTATGATCAGTATCATGTGTTGGGTTTGATTTTTTGGGTTTAAGAAATTGGTACCCAAGTTTTTTTTTTTTGATAAAGTTACCCATGTATTTCTGTGAAGAAGAAAAGAAAGAAGAAGAATGAAGAAGAAAAAAAAAGGCCATTGGAGTGAGTCTGTGAAGAAGAAAGAAAGAAAGAAAAAGAAAGAAGAAGAAAAAGAAGAAGAAAAAAGCCGTTGAGTGAGTCTGTGAAAGGAGAGAAAAAGGAAGGAGGAGAGAAAAAGTAAGTTGGAGAAAAAAATAATAATAATAAAAGTAAGGGTGTGACTTCTCTCTGACTGTGGGTCTCTCAAATGTGTGCATATTTATCAAAATGTCATCATAACTCAGTTTCTATAACTCAAAAACACCAAAAAGTTATTTTCAGTTTTGCTAACCCATCACTCAAAAATCAGAGAATTGAGTGATGGAAACAAAACTTGAAAACACAGCCAAACAGACTTCCTCTCCATGAGACCCACTAATTTTGAGTTATGGGTGATGAAAACAAAGTGATGGGTGATGAAAACTTGCAAATCCAAACAGCCCCTTAAGATGAGGCCTAAAGATTTTGAGAATTGGGTGATGAAAACTGAATTTTAAGTTAGAGTTTTGGCTAAACTAAACGCCCATCTTCTTGGAATTTTTTTGACATTTTAGGCTGCTGGTAAAGATATCACCCTTCAAGGAATTTGAAGATCTGAAGATTGAGTAAACTATGAATCACAATTTTTATCACTACTTATGTCGTCATTGCTTCTATCAACTCCACCATTTTTATCATACCATTACCTTACCAATACCACTACTTATGTCATTGTTGCAACTAATACCATTCTAATTTTCTTAATTTTTAGATTTACTTATCAAAGTAATGGAAATATCAATAGTTGGAATTGAAATTCCGATCCATTTTTAAATTCCATTATTTGTAAAATCTTAAGAATCTTTCAAATTTTGTCTAAATAAAACTGTAAAGATTGGACGTAAGGAAACTGTCTTGAGGTTGATTTCGGTAAATGAGAAGTATTCTACTTTTTTTTTTTTTGATAAACTAGACTTCCATTAACGGAAAAAACTAAGAAACAAAAGTAGAACAATTAGTCTTGCAAATATCAGCAAAAGTAATTGGGAGGTTGGATTTATTACAAGAAAAGGACCTTCTAAGACTACCAGCCAGCTTAGCAGAAGCATAGGCTGCAACATTATAGTCTCTACTAGTCCAACAAAATTTACAACTTAAAAAATTCTTACTAATTTCATAACTATTCTTGATTAAAGTGGAGATGGACCAGTGCACTTGATTTCCCTTTGAACTCATAGGCACTAGAGAGTTGATACAAGTTTTTGCATCCCCTTCCACAATAATTCACTCCCATTTTTTCTCAAGAGCAATTTGAAGAGCCCATAGAATAGTTGCTGCCCATAGCTAAATGATTTCTTCATTATTATCTCTAGCTACTATAGCCAAAGTGGAAACCTCGTGGAAGATTGCAGCATCTACATTGAACTTGTTCCAACCAGCTGGGGGGGGTGGGGTTGGTGGTGGTGTGGGGGCAGTGCTTCGCATCACCTTACATTTTGAATGGCTTTTCACTTATTATTGCAGAAGTAAATTCTAGGAACTTATTTTCAATGTTCTTGGCAGTAGCAATAATGTTACCATGGCCGCCACTGTGATTTCTCAAGTTCTAAATAGAATCCAAGGTGAAGGCCATATATAAGGACAGCTTGAGAATTTCTTCTTTGCTATGTTGTTGTTCACACATCCCATGTTTTGTAGGTTCTATCAACACTTTGATAATATCTTCGCATCAGTTTACTGGAGCATTATTTGATTTTAAACCCCAAACCATATTGCTCTAGCAATAGGGCATTTAAAGAATAGGTGAGTACATGTCTCCACAGTACTTTCACATAAAGGATAGAGATTATCATTAAACCCCAATTTTAACATTAGATTTTCTTTGGTTGGTAATGAATTTGAACCAGTTCTCCAAAGCAGCATCTTTACTCTCTCTTGTGCTTTTTATGTCATTGCATATTTCTACTTCAGATATAAACAATTCTTTAAAAAAATAAAAGGCTTAATATATAAGATCATATGGTGATGGTTACGTCTGGTGAAAAACTCCAACTTAGGTCACCTCCCTCTACTCATTTTTCGTTCATAAAAAAAGAAAAAAAAAAAAATCATATGGTAACTAGAAGAAATAACCAAAGATTCCCTAGTCTCAATAGTGTGATTTGAAATCTAGGAGAAGAATTATTATACATTCATACTTATTATTGTTATATTTCTAATAGAGTTGGGTTAGGCGAGGTGAGACAATGCTTTTTATTGCGGACTCCTAGTCCAATTCCAAGCTTTTACTACGATTTTTTTTAAAGGGAAATTTGGCAACTTTAAAGATATGATTTGTTTACAAATCATTTTTATTGTAGACCCATTAGTTTTTCTCTTTCTTATGTGATAACGATAAAAAATTTTAATGTCATTTTCAAAAAATTTATATATTTATATTATTTTTTAAGGGGCTTCTCTTGTTTAAGATCCTCATTTTTTTTGTTCAAAAATACTTCTACATTCTTATGTTTAAATAGAGATAAAACTAAAGGACAATCCGGTAAAAATATAATTCTAACTCCCACTAAAACATTGCCAATAAAATAAGGTTACTTTCATCTTAATTTTCAAATTATTTTATTCACGTATAAATTAGATTCTCAAAAGAAATATATATATATATATATATAAATGTAGGGTCTGTTTTTGTAGCCCAAGCCCAAAAGATATGGGTTAAAGGCCCAACGAACCCAGGACAATGAATTTGTAGAGAGTGGGCGAAAGAGCTGGGCTGGTTATGAATTAAACAATGGTTGGCTAGGTTACTTGCAGTGATGATAACATGAAATAATGCTTGAACAATTCCCTGAATGAATGTCCGAATAGATGTTTTATTAAGTGAACAGTAATTACAACATTCAGAGTTACAGTAAAATTTTTCTTCCTTTTTTCTTCTCCCCATTATCAGGGACCCTTCTTCTTTATATAGCACCCTTTTCCATCATCTCCACCGTCCACCTGTTCTTTATCTGCGTATCTATTCAAGTACATGTCATGTCATGTGTCTACTTTAGTTCTTTGTGAGTGGCGGTAGCTGAGGTTGCACTGTTCAGGGGTCTTCTCCACATAAATGCGGCCAGAAAAGCTGTTGCAGTGCATTAAATGCGGTGGTAGCAGCTTTTCCTTTAGATATTTTTTAGTTCTGATCATCTTCAAACCTACCCAGAACTTATCATTATCATTGGGATTGCTAGGAAGATCATTTGGACCTTGCACACGTTTGATTGATCAAGGTTACTTGTGACTGAGGAGTAAGACATCTTCAGACCAGTAGCGGCCTCTTTGGACGGTACTCCCCCTCTATTTCTGGGCTTCTTGCCTTCAGATGGGCCGTTCCAACCAACTATTGCTCTTCGGAAATATAATACTCCTCGACATGGTGTCCTAGGCCCATTGAGTAGCTCTGGGTTTTTACCCCCCACAATAGCCCCTCAAAATCTTAATTTTTCCCTCTCATCCGAAGAGAAAAAATGGGATTTTGACTTGTCACGGAGTAAAAACTTGAAAACAGACAAAAATTCGTCCTGGCACGTGTGTAGGTATAGATGCGCGCGCTTCATCATTGCTGCCGTNCGTGATGCCCCCCCCCCCCCCCCCAAAGGGCTATCATGAACCTGCTGCAACACCACAGCCTTCAAATCCTGATTAAAGTCCCCCAAATACAATCTACCTTTGTAAGATAGTAGCCCATTGCAGAAGGTAAACCCTAAAGGACTGTTGGAACCTGACTGAACATTTTGCAAAATGGCCTTAAGCTTGGTATCAGAATCATAGCTGCTCTTAAGCTTAGACAGCCAAGAAGGAGTAGGAAAAGATATAGTACATAAAGTGCTTGTAGAAGCATCACAAGCATCAGAACTACAGGAACCACTTGCAACAAGAACCAAGGCTTCAGATTGAGCTAAATTAGAATGAGGAACAACAGCAGCATCACATTGCCTCCTAAAAAGGGCATCAGCAACCACATTCTCCTTGCCTTGCTTATACTCTACTATGAAAGCATATCCCAATAGTTTAGAAATCCACTTTTGCTGGGCTGGAGTACCCACCCTTTACTCCAACAAGTACTTAAGACTATGATGGTCAGTCTTGATAACAAAAGGCCTTCCCAACAAGTAAGGTCTCCATTTCTTCATTGCCACCACCAAGGCCAACAACTCCTTCTCATAAGTGGAGAGAGAGAGAGGGCTTACTTCCTTTCAAAGCCTGGTTGTGATAAGCAATAGGCCTGTGGTCTTGTATCAAGATAGCTCTAAGGCCCAAACCAGAAGCATCACACTCCACAATGAAGGGTTTGGTAAAATCAAGCAAGGCAAATATTGGGGGGCAAGAAATAGCTTCTTAAGCCTTTGAAAAGCAATGTCAGCCTCTGAAGTCCAAACAAAGGAATCCTTCTTCAAAAGTGCAGTCAAAGGGGCTGCAATTTGGCCATAACCCCTCACAAACTTCCTATAGTATTCAATCAATCCAAGGAACCCTCTCAAGGCCTTCACGTCTTTAGGGACTAGCCATTGCTGCATAGCAGCAATCTTCTTAGGGTCAGTTCTAACTCCCTCACCAAAAATAAGGTGTCCAAGGTACTCCACCTCATTACAAGCAAACATGCATTTGGACTGTTTAGCATTACAAGAATTCATAATGCCCTTCATGCGTCCTAAATGCAATTTTGTGTATATCCTCTTCCTTTATTTTGATTTGATGGTAACCGGATCTCAAATCTAACTTTAAAAACACACAAGCATCTCACAATTCATCCAACAACTCATTAATGACAGGAATATGGTATTTGTCTTCAATAGTCTCTTGATTTAAAGCTCTATAGTCAATGCTCATTCTCCATGAACCATCAGCCTTCCTAACTAGAAGAACAGATGATGCAAATGGAATGCAACTATGTCTAATTGAACCTACAGACAGCAATTCCTTGACTATCTTTTCAATTTCATTTTTCTGGTAAAAGGGATACTTGTATAGTCTTTGGCAGATGGCTTGGGCACCCTCCTTGAGCTGGATTTGATGTTCATGCCCCCTAATAGGAGATAAGCCAACAAGAGTAGCAAATACTGCCTCAAATTCCTTTAGCAAGGCAGCAACCTAGGTAAGAATCTGAGCAACACCCTCTACAGGCTGAATGGAATCAGAAATTTGCAAGACCAAGCCCCTCTTAATAGGCTCCTTCAAGAAATGAACCCCATCTTGAATGTGAGTACCTCTTGCTCCCTTCAAACCATGGAGAAGCACAGACCTTTGGCCATACAAAATCCTACCCGTACCTTTTTATATATGATCTGTTACTTCTAACTCTACTAGCTCACACTAACCAACTACCACTAACTTCCCTCAATTGCTACTAACCACCCCTCAATCCTATTAACCCAGCCTTACTAACTATAGTTAACTAATAAGGCACCCTCATACAACAGTAAGGCAGTATTGAATTACAATGCATTAAAACAGACAATGCACTACAACAATGATCCTAACAGATTGGCGCAGCTGCTGCCCGTCAGAGGTGATCTTGCAAGCTGAGTGACGGTGGAGATTGGCACTGGTTGAGGTGGAGATTTCCTTTGCTGGGTTTGTTGAGGGTTTTGGGAGAAATAGGGCTAAAGCGAAAATTTTGGGAGAAATAGGGCTGAAGGGAAAAAATAAATGAAATGGCTTTGGTGCTAGTGTATTATGCGGGTATGCTAACCATGAGCCTAACATGGTGCTCAGGCAATGGGTCCCACAAAAAGTAAAATTTTTTGAGTTATCAGAAGTTGGAACAAGTGCCAAATATGCCACCTTAGGAAGTTGGGGTATTTTCAGTAATAAGTGATGAGTTATCATTTTTTTTCATCCAAACAGCCCCTAAGAGAACTTTGTTTGGTTCAATTTTTGTTGTCAATTTCCATAACTCAAAACTTAAAAAATTGAGTTAAAGTTACCAAAATTGAGAACTAATTTTAGGGTTTTCAAGTTATGGAAACTGAAATATTGTGGCATTCTTGTAAATTTTTGCAATTTTCTAGGTCCCATGGTCATGACTTGTCTCCATCAAGTCAGACCACAACACACTCTCCCGATGACTCTGACACCCTTTCTTCCTTCTTCCTTTACAACCAAAGAAGAGCACTTGCCCATCTAAAGCTATCCAATCGAAACTTAACACCTGCCAAATTCTTCCTAAACATACTTGAAGATGTATAAAAACTCGAAACCAGTGCACATATTATAACAACCAAAATCTATACTAATAGTTTCATAGGCACAGAACTTGTTCAGTACCCATGATTAGATAAAACCCAAAATCAACAAACCCAAGCATCGACAACCCATAGTTAGATAAAACCCAAATCAAAAAATCAAAAAAATATTTCTAAAATGGAGTCCTAAAATCAACAATTGTCATCTTTAGTGGATCTGAAAAATTTACAGAAGGTTGACAAACAAAATAAAAGAGAAAACCGAGAGAGAGAGAGGTTGAGGATGTTACCGATTGGGGTTGTATTCAGTGTCGACCGAGGAGAACAACGCCTAGAGAGTACAGATGCTAAATCCACATAGGGAATCAGTCGATCTAATGAAAAAGAGGAGAGAGAGAGGGAGAAAATTAGGAAGAGAAGATTGAAGAATTTCAAAGGAGAGTGGAGCGAGACAAAAATTGAAGGAATGGGGAGAGAAAACTCATGCAGGTAAGAACATGTCCATTTTGAACTATGAGTCTATGACAGTGTGTGGGCTCCACCACTTTTTCAAAAATTTGAGTTTTAGAGGTGAGAATTACATCCAAGAATAAGACCCAAACACAAGTCTAATGGAGTTAAAAGAAAAAAATAGATATAAAAATATGAGATATGGGTTAGAGGTTTGAGCGATGAGAATTGAGTTTTGAGTTGTCTCTAAACCAAACACATTAAGTCCATAAAACTTCAATCATAAACTCCATGAGTGTGAAACCATTAAGCCATCGCAAGCCCAACGCTCATGAAGTTGTTTATGCTACATGAGTCAATCAAACAAGGTGAAGATATTGCTAATGCTTCATTGCATTATCATGGACTCTGGTGCAACTGCTCCATTTACAGCATGCAGGGAAATGACAAGGACTTCCTTGGCTTCTTGTATTGTCTTCCATGATCACATCAACCGATAAGTGTTATCTTCACATCAAGACTCTATTAGGAATAGTTTCTTAGAGCATTCGCATCTGGGAATTTTATCCCATCCTATTTTACCATCCCAAAAAACTACTTTATCAACTATACAATACCATTTTACAATACATCCAACATCCCAACTTTTATTTTCCTATTCTACTTATTAAAATAATATAAATTATACAATAAAAAAATAATATAAAATTCTCTCCCTCTTTCCTTTATCCCTAATTTCTGTCACTTTTCCTCATTGCCTTTCTCTCTCTCAACCACACCGCCACCAACAACAAGCACCACCACACCAAAACCCATTATTTAACCACCAAGAACCTAGCTAAGATTTTTCTCAAAAGAAAAAAAAAGAAAAAAAAAGGCGAAGAACAAAGTAGCAAATCCACCAAATCTCCCACCGATCAAAGCATAAATTCAAACCAAGCCAAAACCCCACCATCGGAGCCACTAATGAAGCCCCACACACAGCATCTATCCAAACCTAGAAACCCACCGATCTCCACTGAGAAACCCACCGATCTCCACTGAGAAACCCACCAATCTCAGCCATACCCACCTCTTCCTTTATGCATCAGTCACAAAAAAAAAAAAACACCCAGAACACAAAACACAAGAGAGGAGAAGGATGGTGTCTGATGGTGTCTTTGATGTGGTTTTGTTTAGGTTTGATCATTGATGTGTGAATTTGGATTTGGGAGGAGGATGGTGTTTGGGTCTGAAGAGAGGAAAGAGCAGTTGAGAAAGAGAGAAGAGAAGAGAAATAATGAAGGAGAGGAGAGAGAAATTTCAGGAATTAAAAAGTAGAATAAAATATTAATATTTTTTTTACAAAATCACTACAGTGCAATTCTACATGTAGAGTTGCACTGTAGTAGCAGTATTGCAATTTTTTTTGCAATATTTGGCTTCTACAAGTTCTGATGGAGTGGGTATTTTGGGCTTAAATGCCAAAAAATGCTTACATTTGGCATTTGGCATTTGGCATTTGAGGTGTGAATGCTCTTAGATGTGTGGCTTGGACTCAACTTGTCATGCAGTTGTAACACAAGCCTTTCTTGCTGCATTCTCTAAGCTTAGTACTAATGAGTGGGGGAGCCTTAGTTCCAGGTCCATCTTGTGGTAGAGTGCTAGGACATTCAGGGCATTATCACGTTTTATTACTTCACGGAGTCATGCCAGTCAAATAGAAATTGAGAGTGGCATCGTCAAGTAAGCACATCCATTTTGATGTATCTTTGAGGCCCTTGACAAAACAACTAATTTGGCGGTCTTGTGATAAAGAACTTGCCTTGGCCAAGAGCTTCTCAAATTATGCCTGATAATCTTTCACCGAACCATGTTCTTGTAGTTTCAAGAGTTCTTCAAGTAGTCCAAGAACTGTGTTGGATAACCATAACACACATGTAGCCCTTCCTTGAACTCTTTCCACAGGGTCACTCCCTTCTCCTGTTTGAGCAACTAATATCACTTTTGAGTTTCACCCTCCAAGGGAGGGAAGCAAGAGCAACTTGATCTTCAATGGGAGTCTCGTGTAGTTGGAGACACTACTGCCCATGTCTTTTGTGTTGAGCATTAGAGCTTGCTTCCTCATCTCCGTAAGAATGGCTGGTGTTGACTCTAGTGAAAAGCTCCATAATACAGTCCATTAGATTTAGTTCTTGCTAGCCAATTACCAAGGAACTAACATTTTGCTCAAGTTCCTGATCCTGATGCTCTATCCCCAGTCTTTGATACCACTTTGGAAATTACATGGTGTCCTTGCCTATTTGTAAGGATTTAGGAAGAACAAAGAAAGATGAAATTTCTAATCAAGTAAGAATTCTTGGTAACAGGGGGCTTCGAGAATGCAATAATGTTATTCACCGTCTAGGGCTCATTTAACTAATGATAACAACGGTAACATGATAAGTATGCCAACGTCTTTCTCCTACAAACAAGCAACAGAGACCTATATTTGCAGAGAAATGCTACGTACAAAGACCATATCTGGGGCTTACAATATTCTCATCTTGACCCAACACTATCATCATTGTAATTTCACTAACAGCTCTTTAAATAACTTCTGCGTCGTGACATAACAATGGGTTATTTGAGACTAGTAGCGTGAGAAAAATTTAGAAATAGCATCTCTTCCCATAGAATTTAAACTAGGGATTTAGATACTTGACATTTTCAAAATTCCATGAAAATTTTCATTCAACTACTTTGGTAACCCAAATCGAGGAGATCAACATTTTATATTTCCAAATTACAACTTGGGAGTAAAATTTCACCTCAAAATTCTTCGACTAAATACAGAATAAAGGAGATTTTTTTCAAAAAAAGGTTAAATGAATTTCTTGCCACAAAAGACAGTTTTTGATGCCGCAACACTCACTTTCACTCATACGGTTACACCACTTCACAGGAAAAACAGCAATAGGATCAAAATATGAATCAAGTACGTAGGTTAAACTCCATAACCACAACTGATAACAAATGAGTCTTTGGAAAGTAGTAATAATTTCATTACCAAAGACCTTAATATTGATGCCAATGATATCCGTACATTATTCATGGAAGCCATCATACAACTATAATCAAATCAAACCTCACCTTTAACTTACACGCAAACACCTGATACAGCATTAATACCAGGTAATATTCGATCACACTTTCTAGGGTGAAGGTTGGCCAAATTAAATACTCTCTTCCAGATATAAAATTGATCCATCATCTCTTCAAAAATAAAAATTAAAAGATCCATCAGGTCCATCAAATGCATGCTCATGAAAACAATTGAGCTTGAAACAAGTGCAGGG
The DNA here is from genome assembly GCF_002906115.3 of Quercus suber. Lineage (NCBI taxonomy): Eukaryota > Viridiplantae > Streptophyta > Magnoliopsida > Fagales > Fagaceae > Quercus > Quercus suber. Next base: position 822,195 of record NW_027069734.1, read on the forward strand.
ATATATAAACACTATGATATTGTCTCATATATATTTCAAATACAACTGGATTACTTGACAGAATTCTTTATATAATTCCACACAAAAATCAAAAGAAGATGAAACATTTAATGGTATTTTCTTTGAATATCTCATACCAACAGTTTTGATTTTATTGGTTATTTACGTGACTCATTTAACCACAGCAGCTGCTAAAAGTAAAACTTCTAGAGCATATAAGAGAAATAAGCTAAAAGTATACCAATTTGATAGTCACCTTTCCACCAGAGTTATCTTCGTTCACATGTTTTCCACGATTTAAATTTGTCCATGTACACAGAAGGCAATTGTGAAGTGCTGCATGATCCAACATAATGAAAATATCTTTGTCCACAAATCTGTTATTTTCTACTCTGGAATCAATCAGCTAGGGGCTTAGCAGCTTGAAGCATTTCAACTACAAGAGTCTTCACATCCCTAGAAAGATACAAGAAGATATTAGTTTGCTGAAAGAAACTAATTCAGCCCAAAGAATGCAGCTAAATATTATATTAGCAACCTTTTTAACCTATTATCTTTTGCAAGAGACAGTACATGCATGGTAAAAACAAAATTTCTCAATGAAAAGGGGGGAAAATTTTAAAATTTCAGCTTGAGCAAATTCAAAATATTACAGTATTCAGAAAAGGATTTCTGTAATTAAATGGAAACAACAAGCACACTGCAAGAAGCAGTGACCTCTCTTATTGCTATACCACAAGGGATATAGCAATGATTACATTGCAGGGGATGGTACACCTCCTTCCACACTCCTGTGTATGTTTCCAAGTGAACAGAGGACAATAGTACGGAACCCAAAATATGAAGAATAAGTTTCTCCGACCCACAGTTTACATGACACTCTATGGAGACTTGGAAATCTGTTGTCATCATATATTATAAAATATTATGGCTATAAAAATGGTGTATCTCTGAGGATATCTGTAGGGCCACTTAATGTTTCTTTGGTCCTTTTGAGTTGGTTTCAAGAGTTCATGTAATGCACTAGTCACCTCCCCAACTTAGGAGTGGTGGTGGCATGTTGGTCCTTCTGGGGTATGCCCCTTTGCTCTTGTGGGGGGACAAAAGCAACACTTTTCCATTGTTGCATATCATTTGATATTTCATAAATTGATATCAATTTTTATCCGTGACCACTGTCTAGTATCAAACTAACTAGAACCCTTGCAGCATAAACTCAAATAATTAGAGTGAAACAAAAGCAGAAGAGCACATGTGCAGAGTTTCTCAAATAAAATGTCTCACTTTCTATCTTCAGCACTCCTAGGGAAAGGAATTCGAAGCTTGAAATTTGTCCCTTGATAACCAGCCTAAAAGAAGAAACAAGAGAAAGTTCAAAACAGAAAATGAACGACTTCTTTATAATTCAAAAGACAATTTTTATTTAATGTTAGTGACCAAAAAAAAAAAAAAAAAAAGGATCAAATACTAAAGTAAAGCCCCCTTTAGCTCAACAAAAGAAAAAATGAGTTTTCAAAAATATAAACAGCTACAAAAAAAAATTGTTAAACATTGAGAATACCTTAACATTGAAACCAAGGCTATCCAAATCCAGCATGTAAGCAAAGTCCACCTGCCGAAAAACCAAATTCCAGCTTTTATGAAGTGAATCAAACTCATCTCTATCTCTCTTGCCCACATATGGGTGCGAGGGCATGTAAGTGTATTTCATTTCTTTAAAATGGCATCATAAACACATCCAGGCAATTGAAGAATGCACATCATACACCCAGGTCACATGGGTAGACTCAATAGATTCTGGTGTAACCATATGGCACCCAATTTATTGGACTTTATCACTTTTAATTTTTACCAGCCAGGGCAGTCTTGGGTGTATAATGATGAGAAGATATCCTACACTGATCCAGAAACAAAAAGAAAGAAAAAAAAATTCATCTGCTTCCCAGTTCAAAGTAAGAGTGATATTTCAGATTACCGGAATTGATGTCCAGTGTTGCACAATGACTTTTGTATCTTCAGCATGATCTCTATTCATATGAGACTGGAAAAATAGAGTTTTAATTAAGGAATACAAATGGCTTAAGTTTGATAAGAAAAAGAAAATTTTATCACAAAATATTAAATCCCATACAGCAACAGGCTTAGAAAACTGGGCTATTGGATCAACTTTTGCAGATTTGTACTCCTCTCCACTGAACTCTGAAAGTAGAAGCAAAAGAAACATACATTAAATGAGAACAGGAAAGAAGATTAAAAAAGATAATAATAGTGTAACAATTTAGCAGAAAGCATAAGTGACCTGCAGGACATCAAATCCCCTGTCCCTCTCAAGAACAGAAGAACTTGAAGAAGAATTGGACTATGATCAAAAGAAGAAATATAAAAGACTGTTATGGTTCACCAACCTCCTGATCCTAACTGAGCTGTGGCAACCCCTGAAACATACCGCACAACTTTTGGTACAATGCGCATAAATTGAAAGTCACCAAAGTCAACCTTCAAATCAAAAGTATTGATTTAGTAGTCCACTTACACTAAAAGGATTTTTCTTGTGTGTGTGTGTTTTTTTTGGGGGGGGGGGGGGGGGGGGGCGGGGTGGTGTTGTTTAGTGGAGAAGAATGCTAGAGAACAAGAGTGCAAAAGTTACCCAAAATNACTTTGTTCTGTCACCAAATTAACAGGAAGACTGACATATTAGTAAAATATTATTTGAAAAAATGATTTAACATTTTTTAAATGCCAATATTTTTAAAAACAAATTAATTACTCAATTTTAATTTAAAAAAAAACAAAAAATTTATTTTCTTTCAAACAAAAATTTTACTTTCTTTTAATAAAATGATTTTTTTTTTAAATTCCAATCTTCTTCTTCTTTTTTCAGAAGATCACCACCAAATCAAACCACCTAGCAAAAGAGCATTATTACTTATCATTATTATTTTTCATAAGAACATTACAACTTGTTCTTCTTGTTCTTCCCAGATCAAACCCAGCAATCAAGAACACAAATCCAGCAACCAAAAACTCAAACCTAGATCACAACAACACAAACAAACAAACAAAAAAAAAAAGGAAAAGAAACAAAGACCAAACGAAAAAGAAAAGAAATAAAGACCAAACACAAACACAGACCTAGAGTTCTTTGTGTTCTTCCCAAATCAAACCCAGCAACCAAGAACACAAATCCAGCAACCAAAAACTCAAACCTAGATCACAACAACACAAACGAAAAAGAAAAAGAAAAGAAATAGAGACCAAACACAAACGTAGACCCAGATCACAAATAGAGATCAAACACAAACAAAACCTAGATCACAACCCAAGCCAAAATCATCAGTGGACCCAACCACCAATCCATGTTCACAACACCCACATGCAAGCCTTCAAAATTTTCCCATTGTTTTCACGGCATCAAGACCCCACAGCCTCCATGATCAAAACCTCGAAGATAGTCTCTTGATTTGCTCGCCGTTGGTCAATATCAGGCTCCAATATTGAATTGGTGACTGGGTTTTGTACAACAGAGCCATAACTACACATAAATAAACTATGGGTTTTCTTTCTAGGGTTTCGTACACCTAATCGGCAGACCTTCTTGATGGGTTCGATGGGTCGATGGCAACGACAGCAGTGGACCTTCTGGGGTTTCTTTCTTCGACGGCAACGGCGACCTCATCATTGAGTCTTGAACAAGTTTGACGGCGGCAACCTCATCACTAAGTCTTGAACGAGATTGGAGAGAGTTTTGGTCAGTCAGAGTTTGAATCAGATCGGAGTTTGGCAGATTAGTGAAGATGAGATTTTGAGATTAGAGAGACTTTCCATCCATGGAGGGTGAAGAGAAAGAGAGTTTGAGAATAGAGAGAAAATGGTTTAAAAGTTAAATGTTCTTCTGAAAAAAGAAGAAGAAGATTGGAAAAAAAAAAGTCATTTTAACTAAAAGAAAGTAAAATTTTTGTTTGAAAGAAAATAAATTTTTTTTTGTTTTTTTTTTTTTTAAATTAAAATCAAGTAATTAAATTTTTTTTTAAAATTTTGGCATTTAAAAAATGTTAAATAATTTTTTTAATAATATTTTATTAATCCGTTAGTCTTCCTGTTAATTTGGACACACTCACAACGACTAACGAATTTGCACTTCATCAGTGTACATTCTCTAGAAAAATTTCCTTTGTAACAATTAACTCCCTTATCTTGTGGAACCTCACAGCAAGATAAACCAGATGTTTTGCCAAATAAATGACACTGTGACTATCACAATGCAATTGAACTCTACCTTGGTTCAAACCGAGCTCTTTGACTATCCCTTTCAACCACGGTGCTCCCTTTGCAACTTCATTTGTAGTAATGTATTTAGCTTCAACAATAGACATGGCTATTACAGATTATAATCTGGATCTCCAACAGATAGGTCGCATGATAATGTGAGAATATAACTTGTAGTTGGCTTACACCCTGTTGCCCTGCAAACAAGATTCCATGTTTCAAAGAACCTTTCAAGTATTTGAATATCCACTTCACTACATTCCAGTGCTTGATATTAAGGTTCACCATGTACCTGTTGATATTACTCATTGCAAAAGCCAAATCCAGCTTAGTGCAAACCATTACATACATCAAATACCCAATAGCACTTGCATCTAGGACTTTTAAGATGTCTTAAAGTTTCATTTCAAACTCATTACGCAGCAAAAACTTTTGTCTGTCATCCTCACACATGCTCTTAGCAGCAATTAACATATCATCTTTCTTTCTGGACACCTACTTACAACCTATCGATTTCTTTCCCTTTGGATGTTTTGACAACTTTAAGTCTTGTTCTTATTCAAGGATTTCATATCCTTCACCATAGCTTTCTTCCACTTGTCCCTTTCAGAGCTATCAATTGCTTTATGAAATGTGGAAGGGCCACTGTTACTAATTAGTAAACAATAAGAAGCAAAATCCTTGAAACCATACTTGACTGGTGGTCTTTTGTTGTGTTTAGGTCTATCTGATATTGTATTGTGATGTTCTTAATCACGAATGTAAGGTTCCTTTTTGAGTTGAGACTCCACTTCATCTAGCTCCATTTGCATGACTAATTTACCGCTGTCACTACTACTTCCTACTACCTGAGATTCCTCTTCCTTTCTGAAAGCTTTTATCATTGACTTTTCTACAAAGACAGCATATCTGCTTATCACCACTTTTTTTGCAACTAGATCCCAAAGCTTGTACCCCTTTGCCCCTTTCTAAAACCCAAGAAAGATGTCTTGTAAAAATTGACCCATCGGCCAAGTCAATTTCTATGGATTAGATACCAAAGCTTGTAAAAAATTTTTGTCTTGTCTAGAATGAAGAAGGTTCTTTTTTCAATTCCTTATCGGTTATTGTTTTTTGTTTTTTACCTATCAAATGATAAGGTATAATTCAATAGTTATAATGGGGTTAGGATAATTGAAAATATCTCAATTGAAACACTAAGAAGTATTAGTTGAGAAATAAGACTATTGGCAATGTAATCAAAATTTATCATCTTAATAAATTATAAATAAATAAATAATTGTGTTTTTTTTTCTAAAATATTAAAAGTTAATAGTGCTATAAAAAAAAACGTATTATCAATTATATTACATAAATGATGGGACAAAATTAAGAGAATGAAAAATAAGTAAATGATGGGACAAAATTATCATTTGCAAGGGCTGAAGTGTGGAAGCTATGGCCTACCAGAGCTGTGTGCTGGCAGGCCTACCAGGTGGAAGACCTTTTTTTTTTTTTTTTTGTGTGTGGGGTCCATGCAATTTTAGCTTCTTGCATTATCCATTTGCCTAAAATATTATAACAAGTTAATACAAAAAATATTCGAGTATAGTAAAAATCGAATAATAATATTACTATTGAAAATTGATAATATATTGATTTTTACAAATTTACAATTGAAAATTGTTTATATTGTAACTTATTTTAACATACTAATATTTGGTCAACCATTTATACAAACTGTAAATTATTAGATGTAACTTATTAGATGTTCCTGGATCAGCGCATACCCTGCCTTCAGCCTCACATAATCAGCAATTCCTTCAATCAATTCTCTTGGAGTATTTTGTCCATTACCATTCCACTGCCATATGTGAGTACTTTCATGGTATAACACATACACCAGTGATTTCTATTTTCACATTGCCAGAATATATAGCCATTGATGTACCCTGCATTAACATGGATCTCATTGTTGCTAGCATAAGCAACTCCATCCATGTCATCGATAAACAAGCTCACACCCTCCATATGAAATCTGTGGCAGAAATCAAAGTTTGCCTACTGTATACAGACACAATTTCATTGTGGAATCGAACTCCACCAGGAGTGTTCCCAGCATTTTTGCTTTTGGGGACAACATATTCAACTGCATGGATTCCACGCATGGCTACATCAAAAACTACACACACACACACACACACATATATATATGACACTCCATATTAAAGTTTAAAATTTTATATTATAAATTAACGAATTAGTTCAATTTGTAAATTGCATTGCCAATTGTAAATTTTCCCAAATAAGTAAAACAATTTTCCCAAAATAGGTAAAACAATTTTATCTAGAATTGATAAATCAAAGGGTAAAATGTAAAACTGACCCTCTAAGTTTCTTTAGATTTCATTTCAGTCTTCTAACTTTGCTTTTATTCATTTCAGTCCTGTTACTTTCAAATTTTTTCAATTAAGGCTTTTCCATCAACTTTTGTTATATGTTGTGGTTCATTTTTCAATTTTATAAATTTTCTTCAATTTTTTTAAATTAAAAAAAATTCAATTAATGATTGAAAATATTTTCCAGATTTTTTTTTCCAAAAATTTTTAACAAAAGTTAACGGAAATGCCTTAATTGAATAATTTTGAAACTTAGAGGACTAAAATAAACGAAAGCAAAGTTAAAAGACTAAAATGAAATCTGAAGAAAGTTAGAGGACTTATAAATTAAAAAAAATTCAATTAACGATTGAAAATATTTTCCAGATTTTTTTTCCAAAATTTTTTAACAAAAGTTAACGAAAATACCTTAATTCAATAAATTTAAAACTTAGAAGACTGAAATGAATGAAAGCAAAGTTAAAAGACTGAAATGAAATTTGAAGAAAGTTAGAGGATTTATAAATTAAAAAAATTCAATTAACGATTGAAAATGTAGGGTCAGTTTTTGTAGCCCAAGCCCAAAAGATATGGGTTGAAGGCCTAGCGAACCCAGGATAATAAATTTGTAGAGAGTGGGCGAAAGAGCTAGGCTGGTTATGAAGTAAACAATGGTTGGCTAGGTTACTTGCAGTGATGATAACATGAACTAATGCTTGAACAACTCCATGAATGAATGTCCGAAGAGATGTTTTATTAAGTGAACAGTGATTACAACATTCAGAGTTACAGTAAAACTTTTCTCTTCCTTTTTCTCTCTCTCCTCCGTCTCCTATTATCAGGGACCCTTCTTCTTTATATAGCATCCTCTCCTATCATCTCCATCGTCCACCTGTTCTTCATCTGCGTATCTACTCAAGTGCATGTCACGTCATGTGTCTACTTTAGTTCTTTGTGAGTGGCGGTAGCTGAGGTTACACTGTTCAGGGGTCTTCTCCACATAAATGCGGCTAGAAAAGCTGTTGCAGTGCATTAAATATGGTGGTAGCAGCTTTTCCTTTAGATATTTTTTAGTTCTGATCATTTCCGGATCCACCCAAAACTTATCATTATCATTGGGATTGTTAGGAAGATTATTCGGACCTTCCACACGTTTGTTTGATCAAGGCTATTTGTGGCCGATGAGTAAGACGTCTTCGGACTAGTAATGACCTCTTCGGACGGTACTCCCCCTTTACTTCTGGGCTTCCTGCTTCAAATGGGCCGCCCCAACCACCTATTGCTCCTCGGAAATATAATAGTCCTTAACAGGGTATCCCGGGCCCATTAAGTAGCTCTGGGTTTTTTTCCCCCCACAGAAAACATTTTCCAGATTTTTTTTTTTCCAAAAAATTTTAACAAAAGTTAACAGAAATGCCTTAACTGAATAAATTTGAAACTTAGAAGACTGAAATGAATAAAAGCAAAGTTAAAAGATTGAAATGAAATTTGAAGAAAGTTAGAGTACCAATTTTGCATTTTAGCCTAAATCAAACCATCCCATACTTTTCAATCTCTAGGTTTGGTGCGCATACACAAAAATTCCTCATTCTTAATTAACTATGTAATAAAATCACGTATTTTTTAATAGATTAAATGAATAATTTACTTAATTATATGATGACCTAAATGATGTCAACATAACTTATATATTTCTGATTAAATTATTTCATACCCTTTCTTGGCTAGTCTCTTGAGGTCTAAGTATTTATCTGAAGACTATTCAACCAAAAAAAAAAAGTATTTATCTAAAGACTTTATATGTAATCCTCGTTTTCACAAAAAATAAATCCCTATATTATATACTTGGCTAAAATGTAAAACTCACCTTTAAGTTTTACCATTTTTCATTTCAGCCCTCTAAGTTTGCATTTTGTCATTTCAATTCTCTAAATTTCAATCCTCCTTAATTCAGTCTTCTGTTAATATTCCATCCATGCCTACTGTTAACTTGTCCAAAAACGATTTCGTTTTGCCCATTATTTAATATTTCATTTTTATTTAATTATTTATTTCTTAATTAAAAAATGTTAATTAAAAACAAAAAAAAAAAACCCAGTCCATCCCCCATTTGAAGAACACGAACCATCTGGAAAACACAAAATAGAAACCCCACTACCACTCCTACCTAACAACCTAACCCATCAATAATTGAGATCGAGAAGGAGAAAGCGAGATCAAGAGGAAGAAAAAGAGATCAGGAGACCGAGAAATCGAGAGGGAGAGAAGGTATTCCGCAGAAAGCAAATTAGAGGTGCTCCAATACCAGCAGATCGTGAGGAAGAAAGTGAGCAATTGACGCGCGTCTAACCCTAGCAAAAAGGCTCTTCCTCCAACCTAAAATAAACTAAGCAATCCACTGTGAAATCGGGTTAAAGAACCCCATAGACCCAGACTAAATCCAATTACTCAACTCAGTGATGCTCAAGCACCCAAGGTTCTCTAGCCTCATGATCCGTGACTCTAGTGGCTGAGAACATAGGCGCCACATTGAGAGACTGAGAGGGAGAAGAGGTATTTAGGCCGAAGTCAAGTACATCTGGAGCGGAGCCGCTAAGGATTGGCCTGAGCCGAGATGCCAAGTACACTAAGAGCAGAGCTGCCGGAATAACTTCTCTCCCTCTTGATCTCTCGGTCTCCCGATCTCTTTTTCTCCCTCTTGATCTCGCTTTCTCCCTCTCAATCCCAATTATTGATGGGTTAGGCAGTTAGGCAGGAGTGGGTAGTGGGGTTTTTATTTTGTGTTCTTCAGATGGTTCGTGTTCTTTAGATGGGGGATGGATTGGTTTTTTTTTTTTTAATTAACGTTTTTTAATTAAGAAATAAATAATTAAATAAAAATGAGATATTAAATAATGGGAAAAACGACCTCATTTTTGGACAAGTTAATGGTAGGCATGGATGGAATATTAACAGAAGACTGAATTGAGGAAGATTGAAACTTAGAGTACTAAAATGACAAAATGCAAATTTAGAGGATTGAAATGAAAAATGGTAAAACTTAGAGGGAGCTTTGCATTTTAGCCTATATACTTTTATTCTTTAAAAAAAAAAAAAAAATATCAGGGGGCCACTGCTACAGACAAACGCAATAGCCCGTTTCTAACAAATTCTCTCTCTCTAGTCTCTCTCCACTATCTTTGTGGGACCCACTCTTCTGAAATTCGCTCGTGTTCTACCTATTCTAATTGAGTTGACACCCTTTCCTACTCTTCACACTCCATTCCTCTCCTCACTCATAAAATTAAAAAACAAAAAAAAAACAAAACCTCTCACTCAAATAAAAAAAAAAAAAAAACCTCTCTCCCTCCATTCCGACATGGGTTGGAGTGGGTTAGTTGATTTATTTAAGCATTACTCTTCTTCCATATTCTCTTCTCTCTCTAACTTGTTTTCTTATTTGTTTTAGGGCGTTTGAAGCATTTTCGACATTTAAGAGCTCCAGAGGGAGGAGAGGCGTATTGGTGGTGAAAAAAGCCAAACAGAGAGGAATGGTGTGGGTCCGAGCATTGTTTTCTTATAGTATAGTATAGTATAGTATTGTATCGTATAGTATAGCATAGTATAGTATCGTATCGTATAGTATAGTATAGTATAGTATCGTATCATATAGTACAGTATCGTATCATATAGTATAGCATAGTATAGTATCGTATCGTATAGTATAATATAGTATAGTATCGTATCGTATAGTATAGTATAGTATAGATAGTGAGGCAAGCAGTGGCGACTCCAGAAATTTTTTTCAGGGTATTCCTCAACAAACATAAATTACACAATCTAATAAAAAGAAAAATTTGTTTCTCACAGTGGTCAAACCATGATGATGTTATAATTAATTTAATAATTAATTAATATGAAAATAAATAAAATAATTACTTAAATTTTAACAATCTTAACAAAAACAGTATTTAAAGATGTTAAAAATATATCTTGATTAAAGATTAGAAGATATTTCTCATAATTTACTACAATGATTAATAAATATCCTCTAATTATTTAAGATATTTTGTTAAATTTGTAATTTACTAATATAATTAGCCAAACTATTAATATATTAACCAAACTACTAATATATAAGATATTCTATTAATCCGTAGCACAGAGTTAAAACTATTAATGACATTACATGTATTATATTTATATACATTCAAAGGCCTTCAAAAACAAAAAGTAAAGTTTATTTCATTTAAAAAAAAAAACTATATATATTAAAGTTTGAAATTGTAGCAGGTATTCAACTTTTTTTTGAGAAAGTGGCAGGTATTCAACTAGTCTAAAACACGTTTTCAAAACTAAAAAACATGTCAAAGTAACATGAAAACAGGTGGTGGCTGTGAAATTTTTTTGTTTAAAAAAATATAAAAGATCTCATCTCTATCTCATTCCCACACAATAAGAAACACAAACATGTTGATCTCTTCTCAACTTGTCTTTCTCCCATCCTCTCTATCTCTATTTCCTTTCTCTTTTTTTGAGAATCTCACGTCTTAGTCTCTCCTACAAAAAGTAGATCAGAGCACGCATCTCTTTCCTCTATAACCTTTCTTCCTAAGCAAACTGATCTATCAATGGTAGATCTAACATCTATCTAAGGTTTGAGCTTTTGGTGAAGATGAACGAGCCCAGCCACTGGCCATTTTCAGTGAAGATTTCTGTGGGAGGAACCGTGAGGTTTGAGCATTTTTTTTGTTGAGAGTGTTCCTAATTTTTTTTAAGGATAAGCAAATAAAAAAAGTTTAATTATTAAACATAAATTTTTTTTTTCAGGTCAGGGTGTTCCTGGGAACACCCTGACCTGATCGTGGCGTCGCCACTGGAGGCAAGGAGAGGTAGGGTTCAAAACCATAGACATGAGGCACCACAAAGAATGCCATTATCATTTGGCTATCACTTGAACCCATAAGTATAATATAGTTGAAGGTTGATATACCCTACAAAAATAAATGCTACTACTAATAGTTTTGAAGTAATAATATCTGCAATTACACCATATATATCACATCTCATGTCTAGCAGGAGGCCTATGAAATGATTCTTAGTTGTGCAAACCTAGAATTATCTTGGCCCACCTTCTAATTTTCCTAGCTTGTCTTGATGCAGGAATTGGAGTGTGAGAAAAATACCAAATCAACAACACCACCACCTTCTGGTTAGTTTTGTAGAAAGAATGTGTAGAAAATTAATGTTGTATTTCGTTCTAATCATATGACTTTAATTGTTCTTATATTAATCAAGAGCTATATAGATCCATTTAGTAATTGTTTATTTCATCATTTTGACTTGGTATTACTTTGCTACTATGCTGCAGAAATATTTAGGGAAAGGATTGGGTCTAAGCTCATGTTTTGCAAGTTATAGATGTTGGGAAATTTAGACCCCAGTTGATAGAAATAACAAGTTTTAAACCCAAGTTGTTAATTAGATTTATTATGAATAAAACTTGTTAAAACAAACAAACATTAATATCATGTCAAAATCATGCAGCGGAAAAATAAATAAGACAAGATATGATGACTCAGAAAAACCAATGAAACCAACTAGTTTCACAGTAAAAAACCTGGGGAGAAACCTTCCCGAAAAGCAATCCACGATAGTACAAAATCTTTATCCCTAGACTCTATAATCCCCGTAGATGAACTCACAGGAGAAACTTTCTACCGCTTCAGAACCTCTGAACTCTTCAATATATGAATGCCACCCTTTGATGATGCACGAATCCCAGTACGTGACTAACCAATTGTGCAGATCCCAGTATGCGACTTAATCACCAATTAGAAAGAGAAGTTGTTGGCTGCAAAGTTCTTCACTTCATCAACAATGAAGATCAAGAAGTACTTGGTTACAAAACCCTAAGGCGCAAAGACGCAGTAGCTTCTTTCAGAGAGAATAAGGCATCGGTTACCTTTTGCATATGTTCTCCTTGTATTCTCTTATGTGACGGCCTCTAAAATAAGTCTTATATAGGTCTAGGGTTGTGAGAAAAGAAACCCTACACAAATACACAAGCCTGGCCCAAAAATCAAATCTGAAAATTCTAATTTTTGTAACCTCGATAGATAGCAGGTGTTGAGTTTTAAACCTCGATAGATAGCTAGGGATCGAGGAGGTGTTGAGAAGCTGTCGAGGGGACAGGAGCTTTTTCGATCGATCCATTAGCTATCGAGAAGGTGTCCAGATTGCGATAACAATCAACTGAAGAGCTCGATAGATAGCTAGCTGTTGAAAGGTGTCAAGCAGCTATCGGGCTATCTGTCTGCAGGTGTCGAGCTATTTGCCCAGCTTTATTGAACACCTTTTCTTCACTTGTTTCTTGATTCAATCTTCATAGCTTTAATACTAGACTTGAACAACATGTTTCTTGAAGTATTAAACACAACTTAGATCTACCCAAATACAAGTAAAGTGCGTTTTGTCAAAGGATTAGCCAACTACATAAAATATGTCCTTAACAATAGAAGAAGAGCTTACAAAGCTGCAGTTGTTACAACCTAGTTCAAATGAATTTAATGTAACTCGTAACTATCTAGATTGGTTGACTGCTCTTCCTTGGGGAATTTATAGGTTTGTTAACCTTTTTAATTTAATTGTTATAAACTTCATGCTTTTGAAATGGAGAACTATGTACAAACCCCATTGAAATATATTCCGAAAGTTTTTTGTTTTGGCCTTCTAAAACATATTTTTTATTCTAATTAGAGAATAAACAATTATTCTATTTTCCATTACCAAATTCAGTGATGAGAACTTTAACATCCTTCAGGCACGACAAATTCTTAGTGGAGAACATTATGGTTTAGCGGCTGTAAAGGACATAATATTGGAAAACTTAGCTGTTGGAATGCGCAGTGGAACTTTCCAAGGTATTCTTTTGAATCTAGAAGTTAATTTTGAACTTACTCCTTTTAAGGTTGAGAGTGTGTTTTGCATATTTCTGTTAATTGAAGTTAGTGCATCATAATTGATATTTTTCTAATGTATCATAGGAAAAATAATATGTCTCTCTAGCCCACCTGTGGTGGGCAAAACAAGCATAGCTTGTTCAATTGCTCGTGCCTTGAATCGTGAGTTTTTCTAGTTCTCCGTTGGAGGATTATCTGATGTTTCTAAGATCAAGCTAATTAAATATTTATTAATAGTCATAAAAATTTATGTGCTGTACAGTGACATTATGCTTCTTGCATTATTAACTCAAAACTTATTTTCAAGGGCATCATCGAACCTATATTGGTGCTATGCCAGGAAATTTGGTGAAGTGCCTAAGAATTGTGGGAACAGCTAATCCTGTTGTTCTGATTGATGAGATTGACAAGGTAAATATTGTTAACATACTCTGCAATCAAAAATCTTTTTGACTTTAATATTTTAATATTGTATGACTAGTTTTTGACTTGTTTAATAGCAAATAGATTTGGTCTATGTTGTTTGGTTTGTTTGGAGTGAGGGTTATGTCGCAATCTATAGTGGGGCTTCTAGCATGTTGGCAAGACAAATTTGGTTATCATCAAAATGGGTATATATGGTTGATTGTTTCTCATTACTTATTGTGGTGTCTTTGGAGGGAGAGAAATAGTAGGTGTTTTAAAGATAATGAGAGATCCATATCAGACCTGAAGCTATTTTTCTTTAGAACTTTAATGGATTGGTTGGCTGCTTTACGAACCAATCATTTTTATCTTTACTTGATTTATGAGATTCTTGTAATTTTTGTTCTTAATTGTTTGATCCCTTGTATACTTCCTGTGTACTAGGGTGTTCCCTTTTTGATATCAATAAACTTATTACTTATAAAAAAAAAAAAAACAATTAAATTCCCTTTTTTTTTTGGGTAAATTGTCAAAGATTCAAGCTTTGGCTATGGAGGTCATAACCGAGAGAAATAGAGAGGGAAAGAAAGTGAGATAAATTGTCTTTGTGAAATGCTTGAATGAATATAATTACACTAAGCTCTGAGTTTATATATGCTAATAGAGCGGGAAAAAGCTAACAAACTCTCTAACTAACTAATGATCAATCTAGAACCAATCATCAATTAACACCTGTCACTATTAACCAACTAATTAAATACAACTAAACTACAAGCAGCTTTACAAGTATTTACACTAAACGATTGTAGTTTATGCAACACTTGATTCTGTAGTTTAAGCCTCTGTTTTCACCTTGTACATTATTTTTTCGGGTTATAGATCACCTTCACAGCACAGCACAGCTCCTTATATTTCAGCATTCCCCCTCAAGATGGAGCATATATATTGAGTATGCCCATCTTGGAAAGGAGCTAGAAGAATTGAACCTTGCAAAGAGGCTTAGTGAAAAGATCTGCTAGTTGATGTTTAGTAGGCAAATGAAATGTTCTAATTGTCCCTTCTTGTATCTTTTCCCTAATAAAATGACAATCAACCTTAATATGTTTTGCTCTCTCATGGAAAATAGGGTTGGCAGCAATGTATAAGGCTGCTTTGCTGTCGCAATAGAGAAAGGTTGACTGTTTGTGTCTAAAACCAAAATCTTGCAAGAGAACAATTAGCCATACTAACTTACTAGTCACAGTTGCCATTGCTTCATGTTCAAATTCTGTTGATGATCTAGCCACTACTTGTTGTTTCTTGCACTTCCATGAGATTAAAGAATCTCCCAGGAAAACACAAAAACCAGAAATTGATCTTCCAGTACTGATTTAGTTTGTAAACTGTATAACTAATGTCAACTCTGGTTAAAATCAAGTACAAAAGCTTTCCTACAAGTCTTCTATACATGCTAGGATCAACTATATTAGTCCCTTATGTGCTACTAAACTTTGCAAATTGTTCCATAGGTGTATGTGCTGGATTGCTTACTAGAAAACTTGCATTAGAAAGAACCTCTAGGGTATACTTCCTTTGACACAAAGATATCCCTTTTGTAGTTCTTGCAACTTCAAGACCTAGGAAATATTTTAAAACTCCAAGGTCTTTAAGTTTGAATTTGTTGTCCAAGAACTTTTTGAAATCATCTACAACTGCCACATTGTTGGTTGCTATCAAGATATCATCCACATAGACAAGCAAAATGATGATTGAAGACTTCTCAACCTTAGTAAACACTAAATAATCTGACATTGATTGGATGAATCCTTACTGAATGATAGTAGAAGATAGCTTAGCAAACCATTGTCTACTAGCCTGTTTGAGTCCATATTAAGACTTAGTCAGCCTACACACCACTTGATTGCACTCCCTTTTGCTACCAAAACCTGGGGGATGAAGCATATAAACCTCCTCATCCAACTCCTCATGTAGAAAGGCATTGTTGACATCTAGCTCGACTGGATGCCAACCATTGATAGCTGCCAAGGCAAGGAGAGTTTTGACAGTAACAAACTTCACCACAAGAGAAAGTTTCACAGTAATCAACCCCTTCAGTCTGAGTATACCCCTTTGCAACTAATTTGGCTTTGTATTGCTTAATGGAACCATTAGCTTTGAGCTTTATTTTGTAAACCCATTTGCAGCCAATAGGCTGCTCACCAGGTGGAAGTTCAGTCAATTCCCAAGTATGATTAGCTTGGAGAGCATTAATTTCAACTCGCATTGCATCTAACCACTTAGGATCTTGTACAGCTTAGGCATAAGAAGTTGGCTCTCTATGAGTAGATAAGGTGATGGAGAAAGCTTTATGACCAGAGGAAAGGTTGGAACACAAAGAACATTGTCTAATGTCAATATGGAACTTAGTTTGACAGTGCCTATATGGATGACTTGTGCAATGTCATCATCAGGTAACTTGAAGGAAATATGTACTAAAGAGGTAATAGAGGAGAAAAGATGAACAGAGTGGACCATATGATCAGTGGCTCCACTGTCAAGAATCTAGTCAGTGGAGGTAATGAAAGTAGTGTTGGCATGTGAAGAAAAGAAAAAAAACAGAATATTCTAGGGAATTAATAGGTAGTTTAGAAAGATTTTGGAAAGAGATACTTGACATTTCATGTCCAACAAATCCCATGGTAGGTTGAGCAATGATGTTAGGTACTTGATGATCTCCTGAAGCCAATTCTTGAGGACCTTGTGTGCCAAAGTGAGCCTAAGAGTTGAATAAGCTCAAGAGTTGTTGATACTCAGTACAAGTAAGAGAAACATTGTCATCCACCATGTGATCAATAGCAGAAGCAACAACATTGTTGGCAAAGCTTGACCTTTACCCTTGGACTTATATCCTAGAGGATATCCATGCAATTTGTAGCATTCGTCTACTACATGTCCTATCAATCCACAATGTGTGCACTGAGGTTTGCCATTCTTCCTCTTGCCATAAGTGGAAGTGGATTTTTGATATGTGTTTGCTGTTTTGGAAACCAAAGTTGCAGATTCAACTTGAACTACATGACCAAATCCTACTTTTCTTTGCTTTTCATCTTGAAACAAAAGAGAAAACACCTTAGACAAAGGAGGAACTGGATCCATGGGCAAGATTTGTTGCCTAACTCCTGCATAAATCTCATTAAGTCCCATGAAAAATGCCATAGTAGATTCTTCATCTTGATGACCAAAAGTACAGGTCTTATAATTAGAAAATTCATCCCATACACCCTTAAACCTAGTGTAGTAAGCATTGATGCTTAAGTCCTCCTGAGCTAAAGAACTCACAGCTTTCCTAAACTCAAAAATCCTAGGACCATTTCCTTGAGAATACATGTGTAACAAATCAAGCCAGACCTCCCTAGTAGACTTAAAGTAGGTCACACTAGCTTGAATATCCTTTGTAAGAGAGTTGAGTAACCAAGCCAAAACCATGCTATTACACTTACACCATGCTATATAATTAGGATCGGATTTAGACTGAGGTTTTGGAATTGATCCATCAATGAAACCAAGCTTAGATTTTGCATCCAAAGACATTAGTATAGACCTACTCCAAGTATTATAATTTTCTTCAGTCAATGGTTGAGTCATGAGAGTCATACCAGGATTATCACAGTTAGGAAGAAAGTATGGGCTTGAAGAAATCTCCCAAAGCTGAAGTTGAGGATGAGTAGGTGTTGCTATTGAAGTTGAGGTAGATTGAGTGCTCATGGTGATCAATCAAGTTTGAAGAATCAAAGAAATTCAATCAAATCTTGAAGAATCCTGGAGAAGGTTGAAACTAAATTGGCAAGAAATCAAGGAAGATTTCGTGCAAATTCGACTCAAAGAGTATTGAAATTGAATTAACTAAGAAATCAAGAAAGATTTCATACAAATTCAACTTAGAGAACAAAATTCTGACCTAGAATCAAAGAAATTCTAATCAGGAATTAAAAGAAAGATGAAAAGGAAAGCAAGAGTTGAAACTAGGATAACAACAATGAAAAACTGAACTTGCTAAGCCAGTCAACTCTGTTACCATGTCAAAGATTCAAGCTTTGGCTATAACTGAGAGAGAGAGAGAGAGAGAGAGAGAGAGAGAGAGAGAAATTGTGTTTGTAAAATGCTTGAATGAATATAATTACACTAAGTTCTGAGTTTATATACACTAATAGCGCGGGAAAAAGCTAACAAACTCTCTAACTAACTAACAATCAATCTGGAACCAAGCATCAATTAACACCTGTTACTGTTAACCAACTAATTAAATACAACTAAACTACAAGTAGCTTTACGAGTATTTACACTAAATGACTGTAGTTTATGCAGCACTTGATTCTGCAGTTTAAGCCTCTGTCTTCACCATGTACATCACTTCTTCAAGCTATAGATTACCTTCACAGCACAGCACAGCTCCTCAAATTTCAACATAAATATTTTTGCAACAGTGTACTCCCCTCCCTCTATAAATAATGTAATGATTTTAATCTTCAAATATGTTGTGTTTTATGGCAGTTGGGAAATGAGCATTTTGGTAATCCAGCAGGTACTATGTTGGAACTTCTTGATCCTGTGCAAAATGCTAAATTCCTAGACCACTATGTTGATGTCCCAATTGACCTATCAAAGGTTAGTCATTATGGTGATGTGCTGACATTTGAGGTTGTATTTCTTTAAGAATTTTATGTTGAGTTTAATTATCATTTAGATGATTTTGGGGCTGCTAAGCATCTTCTTACCTTGTTTGACATTGCAAGTTTTGTTTGTGTGCACAACAAATGTTGTGGATAATATATCCAAACCCTTGTTGGACAAAATGGAGGTTAGGAGACCGTTTGGCCTCAGCTTTTACGTTTTGCTTTTGCGTTTTTTCCTTTTTTTTTTTTTTTTTTTTTTTTTTTTTTTTTTTTTTTTTTTTTTTTTTTTTTTTTCTTTCAGCCGTATAAATTCACCTTTTCGGTACTGTGCGGCTACTGTTCAATGAACAGTAGCCGCACTTGTTGACTTTTGACAATAAACAGTACATTTGTACACTGTTCACGGACCCACAATTTTCACTTTTCAGCAACTTTTTCATTAAAAATGGGTCCCACGATATTATTCACACATTTAAAAATTATTTTGCTACAGTGTTTTCAGTTTTCAGTTTTCAGTTTTCAGTTTTCAGCTGCATCCAAACGGGCCCTAGATATTGCTAGATATACGACTGATGAGAAAATTTCCATTGCTAGAAACTATTTGGAGAAGGACATATGTAAAGCGTATGGAATCAAACCTAAAAGGTGTTTGATATCTCTCTCACTCTATTGTGCGTGCATGTAATTTCATTGAAAATAATGGAGTAGGCACTTGTTTATGTAACTCTCAAATTATAATCTATTTGTAGGTTAAAATGATCAATGCAGCTCTTCTTGTTTTGATAGAGAATTACTACCGAGAAGCAGGAGTTTAGAATCTCTTGAAGCAGTTAGAAAAGATTTATCGCAAGGTTTGTTTAACTCATTTTTATATTTTGATTACAAAGTGGGGAACTTTATAATAGTGAGGTTGCCATTAAGAGATGATGGCGCATAACAAGATGTTATGAATACATGATTTAAAAACCATGTTTTACTTAGTTTATTTATAAATATTAAATTAGGACGAGCAATATAGATATAATTAATCATAATAGTTTATAGTTGTGTAATTCATACCCCCTTTCCCTTTGTATTGCTTTTGTGTGTGGAGCAATTTCATGGGATGTTGGACGTAGCTTAAATTCCTATTGGTTTGCTTAAATGTATAAAGATTACTTGAAGCTTACAACTTTCTGCTATGGAGTGCCAGATAACTCTCCAACTTCTTAATCAACCCTTTGTAGAAGTCGATGCAGTGCCAATTGACCTCCCAGTTGATCAACCTTCGGATTCAAAGGTATCAAAGAAATTAGGGATCTTTTGGAACTAGGTATCAATAAAAGATATATTGCATTTTGAATTTAGTAGGGTTGACCTTTAAAAAAAATGTGGGTAGAAAGTTGTGTTCTAACCTGAATCTATTTTTATACCATATGGAATTCTTTATTTTTTGGGGTCAATATTTGGCTTTCATTGCAAGAAAGCTTTGCAATCCCCTATTGCTGGCACACCTAGAAAGTTTTAAGGATACCTTTACTTTTATAGTGAATAATGTGAAAAGGTTCAATACGAAGGACCAAAAAATTTGATAGTAACTATGGGAGGTTTTGTAAGTCCCACATATTTTTTTATGTTTACCTGTTAAATTGCGCTTTGTAACTCTTTCTACTATGGTTAAATACCTTTGAAGGTAGATTCATCTTTGATTCACTTTGTTCAATCATTGCAAAACTTTTGCAATCTCTTCCCAAGATCTGGCAGATACCAAGATGATCCAGGAAAGTGAAGCAACTAAGACTATTGAGAAAGTTGTGGTTGACACATCAAACCTAGCTGATTTTGTTGGAGGACCTATTTTTCCTCCTGAGCGATTCTATAATCAGACTCCAGTTGGAGTAGTTATAGGTCTTGCTTGGACTGCCACCGGCCAACTTTGAGATCTTATGAAAGAAAGTGCCCAGATCACTGCAGTTGCAAGATCAGTATTGCTTAAGATAGATCCTGAAAACCATTATTTTGCAAATACCAAGCTTCATCTTCATATTCCTACGGGGGGTCACCCCTAAGGATGGGCCTAGTGCTGGTTGCACCGTGATCACATCCTTTCTGTACCTTGCCATGAGGAAGCCTGTCAAGGAGGATCTAGCAATAACTAGGGAAGTTACTCTAATGGGAAAGATTCTTTCAATTAGTGGGGTAAGATAAAGAAACTACTGCATACATATCATTTCATCTGTCGTTAACTTTCTGCCATCCTAAATAAATTCTTTACTCATAAAACCTTTGTTGTTTTAATTACATAATGGTGCATTTCCTTTGCGGTCTCTTAACATTTTACCCAAATGGGAGGGATGTTTATATTTGGCATAAATCTGATATTCAAGGCAAGCTTGAATTTTTATTTTTGTGGCTTTCCCAACTTTTCTGAAATCAAATTCAAAGAATATAATTATTACTTTAAACCATTAAATGGAGACTTGTGGGTCCTTTGGATTTCTGATCATTTTGTGATCCATTACTGGTTGACATGCTGCAATGTTGTGCACATTTTGGTTAATCTCAACTCATGAAACTTTCATTCCTTGTGGGCTAAATCAGGTTATGGCAAAGACTACAGCAGCCAGAACAAATGGAGTAAAGACCATCATACTCCCTTTGGCTA
This sequence comes from Quercus suber, assembly GCF_002906115.3. Lineage (NCBI taxonomy): Eukaryota > Viridiplantae > Streptophyta > Magnoliopsida > Fagales > Fagaceae > Quercus > Quercus suber. The sequence continues at coordinate 843,460 of NW_027069734.1, forward strand.
ACAACAGGGATTTTGATAAACTGCCACCAAATGTGAAAGAAGGCCTTGATGTTCACTTTGTAGATAATTACAGTCAAATATTGGAGGTAGTTTTTAGGGATGACTAGAAGACAGGAAAATGAGTTTGATAGGAATGTCTTTTTGACCAGAAGGCCTGGAGTAGTATAAGTTTTGCAGATGTAAATTTCAGCTTGTTCAGGCTCTTTTTTGACATCTCTTTTACATCTATTTCGGTAAGGCCTGGGTTAGAATAAATTTTGCAGATGTAAATTTCAGCTCGTTCAGGCTCCTATTTTGACATCTCTTTAACATCTATCTCAATAAGGCCTGGATTAGTATAAATTTTGCAGATGTAAATTTTAGGTCGTTCAAGCTCTTTCTCCTTCAAATTCTGAAGGTTTTGGGTTAGCCTGGCCCGTTAAGGTGCTAAGAATTAGCAAAGTAAGGGTCTTTTTTCTATATATGGGTAGTTCCTCAATATGGGTGCATTTTTTTTTTCTTTTCTTATTTATACATTCTTTGCAAAGTGGTCACGCATGGAACTCATTAATAAATAAAAAATCTTAACTACTATGGCAAAAGAATTATTGAGAGGCTCTCTAATTTTTTGAATGATAACTATATGCACACCCATGCGATGCGTGAGAATATATAATTATTTTGTAATATGATATAATTTATAATTTATTCCCTAAAATCTATTAAAGATAATCTATTCACCTAAAAAATTGAATTACTTCTAATCCTTTGATTATTAATTTCTTTTTGACTATTTTTTTCCATGTCACACACGGTTTTTTTTTTCTTTGAATTTCCTTTTCACATGCCACCTATTTTTTAGATTTAAGCCTAGTCTTGCCAATTGCGATGAAGACCCCGATCCAATCCAAAACCCGAACCCAAACAAAAAGCCCACAAGCTCACTGCAACCTAGGCTGCCTGGCCCCCCGTCAACGTCAATTGAACAACCAAATCCAATCTGATAACCCAAACCTGCTGCAAAGGGCAAAACCCTATTATTAAAATAATAAACAAGCCTTTATAAGTCGGTGATAAAAATAAGTTGTGATTTTAAATTAAAACAAAAGGTTCTTAAAACTTTTAGTTAAAATATTGACTTATTATCGACAAAGAAATAAATTATTAATAAAGAAAAAAGAAATATAAAGAATTTGTACGTAGATGTAAACAGAATTATGAAAATGACCTATTCAGTGTCCTCAAGCAATTAATCATCAGATCACAATACTATACCCCACTAGACATTTCTAATAGTGGTTCCATTTAGGTACTGTTCATAGAGAAGCAACCACCAACTTCTAACTATTTTGTGATTTATATCCACTTTCTTCTAATTATTTACTTTGTTTTTGTTTTGATAAGCTGTCCAACACCTTCTCCAATGTCCAAACATTAAAAGCCTTGTGAAAGTAACCAATGGGTTGTAAACTACTTGGACGTTTGTGTTTGTCATTTGATGGTGATTCCAACAAATTAAGATACTTCTAAACTTTGGACTCAGATTTCATGACATGGGCATTTGCCTAGATCTGGTTCTCAATACTTTATTTCAAAAGGATAAAGAAGAAGATCATGTCATTCTCACTCGCCTGTATCTCTCATGGACATGGTCATGGACTCCTGGTTGTGATGTCTAAGTTTGGCTCTAGTTATTACCACCGTAAATAAAAAAGAAAAGTAGTACTAATTAATATATATAGATTAGTTGTATGTCATACTCATTCACTCACAATTGCTAAATTGGTCAAATAACCGAGTGTTATTGACATTAAAAAAAAAAAAAAAAAAAAGGTGATGTTAGTAGTGGCTTAGATTAAGAAATAGTAAAATCAAATAACCGAGTGTTATTGACATTAAAAAAAAAAAAAAAAAAAAGGTGATGTTAGTAGTGGCTTAGATTAAGAAATAGTAAAAATTTGTCAACTTAATTATTATGAAAAATGTTTAAAATTTTGTATATGTAACATTGCTCATGACTCATGAGATAATTATTACCAAATGACATCTTAAAAAAAATTTAGAAAATCATCCCATACATGAAAACAAGTTAGGCTATATATATATATATATATAATATTAGTCCTACAATGGTGTAGAATTCATATATTACAAGAAGGTTGATGCATTTTCCGAATGCAAAACCTTCTTATGGTTGGGTTTTATTTAGCACACAAAATGTTTTATTTTCCATTGATTTCTTTAGTTTGATTGTACGATGAAAACTGAAAACTTCACTTTTTTTTTAATTGATAATTAGGGGTTGAACCTGACCCTTTAATATCTTCATTGAAAACACCAAAAAATGCATGTTGAGCTACATGACTATTGATAAAAAATTCACGTAATGTGCGTTTGACAACAATTATTTTTGCTAACTTATTTTATTATTTAACTTATTTTTGCTACTATTCATGGGTCTTGTTACACATTTTGGTACTATTCATGAGTCATATTGTACTATTTCAGCTAAATTTTACCTTTATCTACGGCACTTTCATTAAAAAAAATTTCAGTTTCAGCAAAATACGTAGATTCAAAACGAACCCTTAATTTGTAACATGATTATGAAGTAGATTATAATAATAACAAATAGTTTTCTTTATCATAATGAAGTAGATTATAATAATGACAAATAGTTTTCTTTATCATAATGAAGTAGATTATAGGTTAGCAAAAAAATAATAATGACAAATAGTTTTCTTTATCTTACTTAATTTGCAAAAGAAGGAACTATTTATTTGCCCAATCAGCCACCAAAAAAATAAGTAAATAAAAAAGAAAGAAAATAAAGAGGCAAATCTCATTTACCAGTTGGAAGTTGAAACTTAATAGAAGGGCTTGACCATGTTGTAACCTAGGCAATTTTATTGTTCTACATGGGAAAGAAATGTTTCATCTTCATACCTTATAAGGGATGAGCAAGTGGATGAAGAGTATCACTAGCTTTCCCATGTGGACAACAAAATTGCCTAGGTTACAACATGATCTAACCCTTGACCTTGAAGCAAAAATTGTTCCACAAGACGTCATTAATGTCTCATTAAGTTTTGAACTTCCTATCTCTTTTAACTTCAATTTCATAAAAAATTAATTGTTCCAAAATCACACAAGAGGTACTATTAAACTAATTTAATTTTTGGAAAATTATAGACGAAATTACATCTCCTCCTTAATTGAGGTTTATGATTATGAATGTATTACGTTACCATATTTAAGGTTTGTGAATAAATGTTACTTCCCTTAAAGATATGTATAATTAATATGAGTATGACTTTTTACGTTTAAAGTAATTTCACTTTTACTTAAATTTTACCACTTATATTATTTTTATTATACATAATTATATCAACAGATAAAAAAATAGAAGTTAAGTAAGTATTGTGTCTTTATGAAAAAAAAAACTTTAGAAAAATTCCATAGAAGCACTAATTAATAAAGCCTTTTCGATTTTGGTAGGCAAAAAGCCATTCACAATTTAAAATCAAACTTTATTTTTTTATAACAATTTAAAAATCAAACTAAACACTACGGTTTTATTTTATTTTATTGTGGATTGGTGCTCACGATGATTGCAAAGTTGAGTTCAAACCAGCTACTCATGCAATCCCTCCAAAAGAGTTCAAAAATTCTAAGCCAAGTTTTATATCCTTTTTCCAACACACAAAAAAGTTGGAGAGGTGGTTTTTACTTTTTCAGTTTTCCAAGTTCTGACACACAAACCCTTAACTCAACAGTTGGTTTTGTTGTTGCTGTTGTTGCCACTCCTTAATTTTTTTCACTTTTTCAGCTAATAAATACGCACAGTAAAAGAGTTACTGACACAAAGCACGTGATCAGTGATCTATCATTCTAGCTCTCTCTCTCTCTGTTCCCATGTTGTTTGATTTGTCTTAATCCACGCGCCATTTGCTCTCTCTCTCACTTTCGTTCGTTCATTTTACTACTATTTTGTTTCCCACTCTCTCTTTGAACAAAAACCCAGTTGGAGTTTTATAGTTTCCCAAACCGCCAGATCTGTCTCTACAGTGCTAGGTACGTGTAGTTCATGTTTTCTCTATGCATTTCACTCCAATGGGTGTTCTGGGTTTTGCCAAAGATAGGATTTTTTTTTATTAGTTTTTATTTGGGCATTTCTAGTTGGGTTTTTAATCTAGGAAAGTTATGAAGTTTCTCTGTTAAGTGCTTCACATTTGATTCTGGGTGCTTCTGAAAACACTTTTTAGCTGGTGTAACTTTCGAATATGTATGATTCATGTTCTCATGTTCTTGTGTAACTTCAGATGTTTGGATAATTCGTTTGTTTTGTGTTGGTGATCTAACCTCTCTTTTCTTCATTCTTGTTTTGGCGTTTACAATTTCTATCTCTGGAAATGTGTAGCTCAATGTTTGTCCTTTGCAGCCTCCAATGGCTGCCAACTTCATTTTTTTGTTTTTGTTTTTCTTGTTGGGTTGTTTTCTTTTTCTCTTTTTTTGTTAATAAAAAAGAAAACTTGCAGTTTCTGGGAATGTGCTAATTTATCCTTGTTTTGTGTTCCACTAAGCTTTTCTGCTGGACTAGTGGGTTTATCTTTGCTGTGCTTTGTTTTGGTAACATTTATCTATTTTGCTTGGGGTTTTTGACTATTTTTTTTCCTTATGTTTTATTTTTGTCTTAAAAAAATTTGCAGGAAAATGGGGTTAATCTCCAGAAAGATTTTCCCGGCATGTGAGAGCATGTGTGTTTGTTGTCCTGCTTTGAGATCAAGCTCTCGACAACCCGTTAAGCGTTACAAAAAATTGCTTGCAGAGATCTTTCCTAAGTCTCTTGTGAGTATCTTTTTCTGATCTGTTGCCTGAATGTGTTAATTTTTTAGTATTCTTACGGTTTAATTCCTGATAGTGTAATATAAGCCTATAAGGTGCTATGTGTATGTTGTGGTTGAGCTTACAGACATCCAAGGTAGCTAAGCCTTGATTAAGATTAAATCTGACTAGTGGTTGTCAATGTGACTATTAGATTATGTAGTACAAGTGTCGCTGTGGTTTATGCTCTTATTTAACAAAAGTTAGTTGTAGTGCCATTATATTCCCATGACTAGGACAACATACTTCCTTCTTTGAAGCAAAGAATATGCATGTCTTTTCTGCATATCACCCTTGGAATGGCTTTCTTTTTTTAAAGAAAAGCTGGCCTTGACCTTTGCTACCATTTGTTTGTTTTGGAATGCTAGCCCTCTGATTGGATCATTGGATCTCGGAATAGGATTTGAAACTGGTTAATATGCTTAAGAATGATGCTAGTCTTTGAAGCAAATATGTGCGATGTCTCATCCTTATGTGACATAAATGTGTCTATATTTTATCTTTCATTATCCTTCTTTCCACAAGTTTTTCTTTTTCGTTTGGTCAAAGAAAGCTTGAGTCTTTAGTCCTACTCGATCTTTGTTATATAGGAAATTAAATTGATTTTAAGTATTATGAGTTTGGTACTTAGCTACTCGAAATGTTTCTTAATAGATCTTTTGCCTGGACATTTAGTCTATTTTACTATTTCCACCTATCAATAACTAGAAAAATGATCAAAATATATGGCAGGATGGCCCTCCAAATGAAAGAAAAATTGTTAAGTTATGTGAATATGCTGCAAAAAACCCGGTTCGGATCCCTAAGGTATGGTCTCTAAATTTGTTGTTCTACTTGTGTGTCTCCCAGCAAAAGTGACTTTCTTTGAAATTAGTGAGCCCAGTACTGAATATTTGTTGGTACTTTTTTTAAACAGATAGCGAAGTATCTTGAAGAAAGGTGCTACAAAGAACTGCGAGTTGAGCACATCAAGTTCATCAATATTGTTACGGAGGCCTACAATAAGTTGCTTTGTATTTGTAAGAAACAGATGTAAGAACCTTTTCTTATTCATGTTATTGCTGAACTTATATAGATTATTTAGCACATAAGTTGATTTATTATAGTTTTACAAATAAACAGCTCACTTGTAGCCAATATATCTGTACGATTAGCAAATAAACTCTTTATATTTTGCATTCCACAGACTGTTGTTTTCTAAAAATTTGTATATTCTATTTCACTTACTTAGATTTGATGTATCCAGTATATGATATTTCACTGAGAGGTTTACTGCATGTTGCTTTTCCATGGAGTGCTTTGAGTTGTTTTAGGGAGTCTATCAAATTAATATTTTAAACATTTAAGTATGATCAATTGTTTTACATGAATATTACTTATTATATATCTTTATAAACTTCAATGCAGGGCATATTTTGCTGTTAGTCTGCTGAATGTGGTTACTGAACTTTTGGATAACTCTAAGCAAGATGCTATGCGTATACTTGGATGCCAAACCTTAACAAGGTTCATCTACAGTCAGGTGAGTTTGGAAATAGCTTTAACCCTTTTTTTTTTTGGAAGTACCATCAAAATATGGCAAACAGGGAACTAAATTTTTGTATACACTTTGATGGACATTAAGAAACATGGAGCCCATCCAGCTTCCTGGACATACAGACACTCCCTATGCTATGACCGAAAACAGAATTAAACAAGGAAAAAAAATCTTTAACATGATATGGCTAAGGTTTCACATCTTAATATGCGCATGTAGCTCATGGTCCATTACGTTTATTTCTTTGAGCTTTATGTTAAAGATTAATTGAACTAACAGAGACGAAAATTCAAAGATGGGTGAGAGTATAGATTAGCCTTGTCATCTCAAGTTTTCTATGAAAATACATCTGGAATATATAAATATATAATGTTATTATGTAGATTTTAACAGAGGTATGGGCATACACACCTCATTTGAAAACAACAGCAGTATCTCTTTAGGTAATAGGTCAATGGTCAATGTGCCCAGCAAAAACTATAGAATAAGAAAAGATTTTGATGTAAAAGGACGTTGATAGATGTATGAGTTTTGTCCATAGATTTGATACATATTCTTATGTTAGTATTTATTTATTTGTTTTTGTAGTATTTTTGTTATATTCTTTCATATTTTTGGCTGTTGACCTGATGTATGAACAGGCAGATGGCACTTACGCACATAACATTGAAAAGTTGGTTCGAAAAGTATGCGCTCTGGCTCGTGAGAAAGGGGAAGAGCATCAAAGCCCCTGCTTAAGGGCATCGAGCTTGCAGTGCCTATCGGCCATGGTAGTTTTATGATTTGATGTTTTTCTTTGTTGTTTCTTATTAAATGGATTCAGAATGACAATCTTTTAGAAAGTCAAAATGCCACCAGTTTTTAGTATTTGTTTCCCATTATGTCTCATTTAGTAACTTTTAAATATGTAATTGCTAATCACCAATGTTTTAGCTGGAAGATTGGTTATTTGATATGTCTTCCTTGGCAGGTGTGGTTTATGGCACAGTTCTCACATATTTTTGCAGATTTTGATGAGGTTAGTTTTTCTTTGAGTTACTTTTTTTGAAGCTATTTAATGATTCTATGGAATCTGTTAGATTCTACAAATGTTGGCGGACATTTATGCATAATATTAACATTCAAGCACTGATTTTTTTTTTTCAATGGTATTTTAACAGAAGGGGTTGCTGTTTAATTGATTGATGTCATGACAGTAACCAAAGAAATTTTAATCTGGTGATGCGTTGAAAAGTTTTTAAGTCCTTGTATTTTTAAACAATAATTATACCAAAAAAAGAACACAACTAAGTGGCACTTAAAACTTAAGGGACTCCTTTTAAGTTCCCTATGAGATGAGAACCAGTCAGTTTTTCTTTTTATGAATATCTTGATGCCTTTGTGTAAAAATAAACATATTTTGATGAACTTCCAAAGCAGTAGATAGAGAAATTATATGGAATCTCTTAAAGTTATGTTCCATATTATTCCCTTCCTCCTGCCCAAACAATCTGTTAGAACTCTTCTAATTATTGTATTAATTGTATGAACTATGAAGCAATACGTGCGTGGTCCACTGTCATTGATATGACTAACTTATAAGAGAATTGGTCTAGTACAAAATTCTGCAACCTTCAGTTTTGCCCATCGCTTGTTATTATGTGGGCTAGGGCTGTAAACGAGCCAAGCTTTGCCGAGTAGTGTGTGTTTGAGCTTGGCTTGTCAATAAAAATAAAATGCTCAGGCTTGGCTTGAGCTTGAGACAAGCCTAAAAACAATGTTTGAACTCGAGCTTGTGAGAATGCCAAAAAGCTTGAGCTCGGCTTGGCTTGGCTTGATTAATTAGTCAAGCCAAGCTCAAGCTTAATATCAAGCTCAAACTCGAGCTTAAGTCAAGCTTTTTACCTTGAGATCCAAAAAAATTGCATCATCAAATTACAACTTTACATAATTAAATCCATCCATCATCATTTATTGTCTATAGCTTGAGTAATTGTTCATAATACAATTTTTACATCCACATTTGTCATTTGTACAACTATAATCTTCACAAATCTAAATAAATTAACACTTTAAAACATATATGAATAAACAAGCTATAAATTAACATTCCAAAATATATGTGTAATGTCATAATAATAAGTTTATTTAGTAAACATATATCAAGCTATAAACGAGGTTAAGCTCGGCATGTTTTGTATCAAGCCCTATTGTTCACGAGCTTGTTTACGAACAATTTTGGTTTGCTTGAGCTCAGCTTGTTAATCAAACAAACCTAAAACTAAGGCTCAAGTTTGGCTTATTTGTAAACAAACGAACATGAACGAGTTTTTTATCGAGCCGAGCCCAAGTTGTTCATGAGCGGCTTGGTTCGTTTACAGCCTTGGGCCATGTGGCGTTCCTCTGTTTATTTTACCAGAATGTGGCGTTCCTCTGTTTATTTTACCAGAATGTGGCATTCCTCTTTGTGGGTAGTAATTTTGGTGTTGGCTTACAATTTGTTGATATATCCACACTGCAGATTGTACATGTCACTTTAGATAACTATGAGCCTGATACTCATAATGATGGTGATATTGAGAGAGGGGAGCCACATCATAATTGGGTGGATGAAGTTGTTAGATGTGAGGGCAGAGGTGGTGCAGTTGCAAGTTGCGATACTAGCCCTAGCTGCATGAACTTGAGACCACGACCAGAAAAGAAGGATCCTTCTCTTTTGACAAGGTAGTAGATACTCAAAGCCTAGGATGGAGAAATTTTTAGGCCATATGAGAGTACTTGCAACTTATGTTGATGCAGTATCACAATTTTCTTTGTTTTAATTATTTCCTTTTTAATACTTTCTTGCCTTTTTTATAGAGAGGAGATTGAGACGCCAAAAGTATGGGCACAAATATGCATCCAAAGAATGGCTGAATTAGCCAAGGAGAGTTCAACAATGCGCAGGGTACTTGATCCGATGTTTGGTTATTTTGATTCTGGACGTCACTGGGTGCCTCAGCAGGGGCTGGCTATAATGGTTTTGTCTGATGTGTTGTATTTCATGGACAGTTCAGGTATATTGAGCCCCCTTAGACTTCTTCCTCAATGCGTGCGACTTTGTTATACTACTGTAATTCAATATGTAACCCTGAGTGGACGACTTATTTTTTTTACCTTCTCTCCTCTACTTTCAAAGAGTAGGTTGCCACATATTAGTTAGTGCAATACATATTTGCACGGTACTTTAATCCCTATGTCGGGACAATATTTTGCTAATGCTTACTCTCATTCCAGGGAATCAGCAGTTGATTTTAGCTTCTTTGATCCGTCATCTAGACCACAAAAATGTTGCACATGATCCGCAACTCAAGTCTTATGTCATTCAAGTGGCTACTGCTTTAGCTAGGCAAATTAGATCCGGAGCTGTGCTGGCAGAAATTGGATTTGTCTGTGACCTATGCAGGCATCTGAGAAAAAGTCTTCAAGCCACAGTTGAATCAGTTGGTGAGCAAGAGTCAAACTCAAATATATTACTGCAGAATTCCATTGAAGGCTGTTTGCTTGAAATTGCAAAAGGGGTAAGTTTGATACTTCTTTGGTGTGTGATTGTTGCTTTCTATTGTGCTTTCAGTTTAAATGAGTGTGTTCTGGTCTATTCTAGATTGGTGATGCACGGCCGCTATTTGACCTGATGGCTATAACCCTGGAGAAGTTGCCATCTGCAGCTGTTGCCCGGGCAACCATTGGATCATTAATGATTCTTGCTCATGTGATCTCAGTGGCATCAGTCTCTTCACGGTCTCAACAGGTTAGAGGAGTTTGATATAAATTGAATATCCTTTCCCAAGGATTTCTTTGCACTGCTCCCTTGTATCATATTATTTCCTTTAAAAGTACTTTTATATGGTATTGTTGGTTGTCCTATCCAAAAAAAAAAAAAAAAATGGTATTGTTGGTTTTTATCTCATACTTTGAAACAAAAATACATTGATAAGATGGTTATTAATTTAACTTCCACAAAATAACGTCTTTATGGTTTCAAAGTAACCCCTATACAACTTGTTTGAAGGTTTTAATTCTAACATGTTTTATGGGTTGTGTTAGAAAGCTACATATTCAGAAAGTGACTGAAGGCTTTTACAATGTTAAAATTTGAAGTACATTTTTGCATGCCGGCTTACATTGTTAAGTTATTTCAAATATTTTCATGTAGGTCTTTCCAGAAACCCTTCTTATCCAATTGTTGAAAGTGATGTTACACCCAGATGTTGAGGCACGAGTTGGAGCACATCATATATTTTCCGCTCTTCTAATTCCCAGCTCTAATCATCCCCGACATGAAGTTGCTTCTCTGAGAAGTGGTTTTTTATACCAACCAAGAAGATGGCACTCAAATACTGCATCTGCATCAATTACAGCTCTACTTGAAAAGCTCCGGAGAGAAAAAGATGGCATCAAAGCGGAAGAGCGTGGGAATAGTGTTCATGATGATTTTAAAGAAAGGGACATTGCAGAAGAAGACTGGAAACAAGGCCGTGTCCGCAAAAATTCTCCTAACTTTTACAAAATTAGCTCTATTATCGACAGGACAGCTGGGGCAACCAGCCTGTCTGAGGCTGTAAGTAGAATGTTCATTTCCATAAATGGTTTAATTTGTGTGCTGTTGTAGTACTTATTTGTTTTGACAAGATTTATATAAACTTTTGTCTATGATTGGCGCAGGAACCACATATTATGAAGTTTAGTGAGGATCAAGTAGCGCAGTTGCTATCTGCCTTTTGGATGCAAGCCAATCTTCCAGATAATTTACCTTCAAATTTTGAAGCTATAGCACATTCTTTTGTTTTAACACTTATTTCTTCAGGCTTAAAGGTGAAAGTTCATCAATAAACACAGTGTCTGCTTTCTTATTCTCTCAATTTTTTTTTCTTCCCCTTTTTCATTTCTGTTGCTTCATTTCTTCCCCTTGGTTTGCATACTTTAGTCACTTTTGATATCTAAAACTTACAATGCTGCAGAACCCAAACGACAACCTTGTGGTCCGATTCTTTCAGCTTCCCCTGTCTCTCAGGAATGTATCCTTGGATCCTCACAATGGTATGTCTAAGCAGTAGAAATTCACAAATAGCCTTTAAATTTTGGAGAATTTACAAATGTTTAACTGATGTGTTTCTCTCTGTGCAGGGGTGTTGTCTCCAGCATGCCAAAGATCTATTTTTGTATTATCAACAGGCATGTTGATGTTTGCAGCAAAGATATATCACGTTCCCAATCTGAATGATTTACTCAAGTCATTAGTTCCATGTGATGTGAGTTCTGATTGCAGTATGTGTGTGTGGGTGGGAATGTTAGGGTAGTCTGATGTTTTGATAGTTTTCTTAACAAAAAAATGTCTTCTACAAGTTCAGGTTGATCCGTATCTGGGTATTAGTGATGACCTTCAAGTATATGTAAGGCCTCAGATGGATATCGGAGGATATGGATCTGTTACTGATAATCAACTCGCTACATCATTGCTCCTGGAGTTGAGGAACAAGATATATGAATCTGAAAATATCATAATGGACATTTTAGTTCAGAATCTGTCTAGCATTACTGAGGTATGGCATATTATCAATGGACTAGGCTTTTGCTTTCTTAGTAATCTCTCTCTCTCTCTGATTTGTCTGTTTCTGCTTGTTAAGGTGGCTGCAGATGACCTGGCTAAGCAACTGTCAGAATCATTCACACCTGATGATGCATTCATGTTTGGTCCACAATCAATACTTGAATTCGACCACAGCCAAACAGTTTCCCATTCCAAGGAATCATTGTCCTTTGATGGGGTATGCTCTTTATCATCACTGTTTCCAGTTAATAACCTTGCATGAAGCTCATTACATTCTGACAAACTGTCTTTTTCTTAATTGGGAAAAAGATGACGACTGTTAACAACGATTTATTAGTCATTTAGCTGTTCAACAGCCCAACCTGCCTCAGCTTATCAAACAATATGTTTGTGCTTCATAACTATTGGCCTTGCTTGTTGCTTATTATGCAGGATTATCCAACAAATTCATTAGTTGAGGATGATGCAATAAGTGAAGCATCTGTTGCAGACATCTCTCGCTTCATCCCCAGAATGCCGCCTTCTCCATGTGTGCCCCATGTTATCAGCATTGGACAGCTTCTGGAATCGGTAACCTCTATTATGACAAGCATATATATATGACAATGATGAAACAAGATTAATAAATTAACTTAATTTCTATAAGATCATTTGTCCAAGAGAGAAATAGTCTGATAAAAAAGGAGCAAACTTATAAGAAAGGCTCAAAGTTATTTATCTTTATTACTTTATTAACCTAGAGCAATGTAGTGAAATTTTTTGGAAATGTTCTTGTCTGTTGTAGTGCACCTCCCTAGTTAAATGTGCTTTTGTTGATTAGGCAAGAATATAAACTAAGTTGTATGTGTCATTCCAATATATCAGCATTCATTCAAAAGTTAGAATGATTGTTCTTGTTGGTTAGAAACAGTGTGCGTGCTTCTTTGTTATCCATCATGGCATCTATATCTCTCTATGCAAATAATTTGTAAGCGCTAAAGTGTGTTGTTTTCAGGCACTTGAGGTAGCTGGGCAAGTGGTAGGAACGTCTGTGACTACATCACCCCTCCCATACAATACCATGGCTAGCCAGTGTGAAGCGCTTGGCACAGGCACAAGGAAGAAACTCTCCAATTGGTTGGCACATGAAAATCACCAAAGTAGACTAGTTGACAAATTATCTCCAGCGTTTCCTGCAGATGGACACTTTGCACTCAAAAGGGTCAGCCTTCTATTCATTTTATTAATTGCCTTGTTTTTTTCACACATTCTACTAGGCTATAAAAATGAATTTTCAGTTGCAACAGTACGGCTTCTAGGAATTGAAAGTAAAGGCTATCCTATTCTGGCAGTCATGTAGTTTGGCTTAAGAGAATCTTGTAAATAAAAAAGTATTAATAACTTGACCTTTGTTTGCATATTTTTTCAATTATTTATGCGTAATCTTGACTATTATCTATTTTGTTTATGTAGATAACAAGTATCGATCATCGTGCTCAGGGAGCTGTGTTGCCACAGGACCCATGGTTGTCTATGAGGCTGCCTCCTGCCAGCCCCTTTGACAACTTCCTCAAGGCAGCTGGGTGTTAGAAGAGAAGCCACATTCTGTCTATTTAGTGCTAACTATCGTGTAAAGTCTTTTTTAGGAAGTAACTAGGATTAGCTGCTTAACCTTTAATTTGAACTTATTTGTGGGCTTCAATGCCAGCTTACCATGTCTTCCTTATACTTAAATGTAGTGCTAGGCGCAGCATAGCTTGCAGAATTCAGTTCTCTCTCTCTCTCTCTCTCTCATATTATACCATGGTCCCTAATTTTTTTCATAGTTTAAAAATGACAGCTTAAAAGATCAGCTAGGCAAAAGTACAACCAAGTAAAATTTAGAAAGTTGATTTTTTTTTTTCCTAACTAAAAGTTCAGTTAAACTTAAATGGAAAACAAGATGTAGATCTTTTTAAAATCTCACATTTTCTAAGTATAATTATACTTTTACACAATATGATTATTAAATAAAACAAGCCATTGAAAAAATTCATCCAATCACAATAAAATAATTAATAATCTAGTTGAGACCCTTTTGTTAAATATGCTGCGGAATTATTACGTAGATATCGATTTCCTCAGTTAAGTAATTCACGTAGACAATTATGCCCTACATTACATGCAGCAATCATATAGTGAGAAATATGAAAACAATAGTGAAGGATTTGGTGATAGAGTGAGAAACCAATGAAACACATCTTCAACGGAAAAATCATTCTAGGGGTAACATAGTGGATCATGACTTCTTGGTGTAATCACAGTAACTCTAGAACCTTTGAACTTCTATACATGCTTCTATAAGGACACATTTGTTTCAAGAACTACATCTTCTATCACACTCCAAGGTAGGGAACTCACTAGAAGAGCATTTTCACACTTGCTGTGCCATAGGCCATAGGTCATAATTGAACCAAATTGTCTTCTTTTCTTGGACCCATTGTTATATAGTTAGGTTAGATTATACTTATGCTATCCTTCTAATTATTCAAGTTCAAAACATTTATGACAAACGGTGGAGGAGATGGTGAAGGCTCAAGCTTAAAACAAAAAAAACCAACAAATGAATACTATTTTCCACTTCAGGCTACGGTTATGTAATTTTAGAGAGGGTAACGTTTACTTTAGGCTCTTAAAATTAACTCACTTTTGTAGTCCATTGTTGCATATGGACCAAAAAGGGGGGGAGCGAAACAAGAAAAATTTATTATTTAGCTTTGCAGTTTGAATTAGGGTGCGTTTGTTTCGGTGGTAAAGGAAAACAGGAAAATGTTTTACACCCTTGAGGGTGTTTGGGTGCGCATGAAAATTCGGTCAAATTGAAAATGAATTTCAGTTGACTGTAAAGTACTGAGCCTCACACGTGAAAACCAATTACACTTTCATTTTACCTTCAAATTATTTCTGGTTCAGACACCCGAAGAGAGAGAGAGAGAGAGAGAGCGAGAAGACCCAGAGAAAGAGCACATCCTCGCCAAACTCACATCCTTATCACTGGACTCACACAGAAGACCCATCCCTCAAGTCGAGCAAGGAGAGCGAACTCCGCCAACCCATCCCTCATCCTCATCGACCTATCCCACTCCGGTGAACCATCCCACTCTGCCGACCCATTCTTTATCGTCACCGACCCAGTGAATGGCCCACCCCTGAGCCAATCGGACCACCATGAGCAACCCACCCCTGAGCTGATTTGTCCACCGTTTGAGCAACCCACTCCTAGATCGGACCACCTAGTGAGTGACCCACTCCTAGATCGACAACCCACACTCCGCCGACCCACACTCCACCGGTCTCGTCGATCGTAGCACCACGCCGATTAAGCAAAGATCGAACCCAGTCGCCTCGCACGCCTTCGCCTCAAGAAAAGATCGCAGCACCACGCCGACCCATACACCTTCGCCTTCGAACCCAGTTGCCTTTCTCTCTTCCTTCTTCCCTCAATTTGAACAGATTTGATGATTTTTTTTTTCTTTGGTTTTGTTTCTTTTGTGTTTGTGGACTGAGAAATGATATTATATATTTATTTGGAAGCTGAGAAAATGTGTTTTCTATAGTATTTTCAAGAATACAACCAAACACCAGAAAATATTTTTTACAACATTTTTTAAAATGAAACCAAATATTTGAAAATATTTTCATTTCTTGAAAATATTTTACACCCGAAAAATATTTTATATTGAAACAAATGCAGCCTTAGTTTCAAAATTTAGAACTTTATTTTATGGCATTCAAAAAAAAAAAAAAACCGTGGTGTTATGAGCAATTTTCTTTTACCTATCTAGTCCAAATTTCAAATTCTCATAGGCCTAACTCAGTTGGGTTGAGCAAACCTCAGGCAGCCTGGTCCAACTTGGCGCTCTTTTAGTCAATCCATTAAATAAATTGCTTTTTTTCTTTTGGAAAACTGGATCTTAGCCTCTTTCTATCCGCTCTTGCTCACATGAGTATGTCGGCCTAGGTATGCCCAAATTTCAATCTGCAGAATTTGACATTTTACTTGAATTAGTTCCAGACCAGGGCGATGTGCAGAAAAGTATATATACTAGACGAGACTTATAAGTGTTAGTCTCAAACTATTCTTAAAATGATGTGATTTTTTCTAACAAAATATAGCCAATACAATATATTATATTTTTAAAATTAAGTGGCCTATATTTGTTATTTGAAAGTGTTTCAAAAGTTGTAAGTTTTTCTTCTTAAAGGAAACATAATGCATTTTATATCCAACTTTTTTTTTTAATATAATATCCAATTATTATTTAAGACTAGATATTTTGTAGATATTGTAATGTATGCTTTAATCCCAAAGCATCACGCTTATAAATGATTCATATTCTACAAGTTTTGAATGGTCTAAATAGAAAACAGATATAAGTAAATCTGTCACTTATATTAGAAAAAAAAAATTGAAGACTTTAATTATATAAGAAAAAAAAAGAAATTTTATTAAAAACCTACTAACATTACGCTCAGAAACAGTGGCGACTCTATAAATTTTTTTTCAGGGTATTCCTTAATGAAGCATAATTTTTTCTAGTAGTGGTTACAGGAATTTTTCCTAAATGTATTATTGTTTAGTTGTTTCATTAATTTTTTTGTCTTTTATAAACTATAATTTGTTATATTATCATTTCATTAATTATAAAATTATTAATTGTTTTTTTTATAGCAAAATTATTAATTGTTGTTTAGCCTAACATAATTTAATTTGTTTGTCTAATATAATGTATTGGTTAATTAAATTATTAATTATTGTTTATTAGTTGTTTTCCCCAATTAGTTATTGGTTAATTAATATTCCAAACAAACAAAATTAATTAGTTCAACTAATTACTGTGGTTGTTTGATACTTGGAATATCACACTTTTACTTAACAAAAAAAAAGTCAATAAATTGTACAGCACAAAAATATATAGGCAGTATAGCTTAAGTCCAATTCTAAAAAAAGTGATTTATTACATATTTTATGATCATTAGTTGAATTAATTAACTAACACATAGCACACAACCATATTTATTAATTATTAGTTGCACACTTGCACAAGCACTATCACACAGCACATTTGCACTACCCCCGCCCCATGACCCATCAACCCCCTAATTCAACAGACAAGTCCCAATGCCCCATGGCCCCAATCACAAGGGTAAACAGTGACGGAGCCAGGAATTTATTTTAGGAAGGAAAAAGTAAACACAATAAAATTCTTAAGTATTAACAAAAATAATGATTGAAAACATTCTTTATTTGACAAATTAATTATAACTTAATAAAGATGTTTCATTTTTCATGGCATTAAAATCATTTATAATTAATTTTGAACTAAATTCTTTAGAAATCACTTACTCAAAAACTCATTGTCCGTTTTGTTACCAAGCTTACAAGTCTAAAAACAATAATTTAATTTAATTATCCAAGCCTCTACTATTAATTAAACAAATAATTTAAAATTTTACTTTTATCAAATTAAATTTATTATTTAATTTAAGTGTTAACTAGGCTGCCGTACAAACAATATGAGGTTGCTTTAGGTTTTTTATTATTTAATTTTTTGTTTGAATTAGATTGTTGCTTAGCTGGAAACCATTAATGTTGTGCAATGAAGTGTCATTGGTGGTGGACCGGTGGTGTCTTGCCTTTTCAAACTTAAAGTACAAATAGTTATTATATTGAATGGTAGACTTGTAGTGTATTAAGTCCAAAAAAGTGAAAAAACTACTTTACTTTAGAGATGCAGACAACAGATAGAGAGAGGGAGAAACTCATACCAGCCCAAAGATTGCAACGGAAGCGGAGCTCTGGAGGTGGCGTAAATGTTGAGTGCGGCTAATTTGTTGGTGGTTGTCATGGCCACTTGCTCGGTTGCAGCTGGCGGCGTAAAAGCCATTTTTTTTTTTTTTATACAAATGGCAGTGAGCCTCCTGAAGTGTGGATCTTTGAGGTTAGAAAGTTTGGGTTGTGTTTTTGTGTATTTATTCGGAATTTGGAGTCCTAATTTACAAGGGATTTGAGTTTTTTTTATTCAAAATTGTTTATGGGCTAAAGAATGGGCTGGGTTTTTCTTTTTTGAGTGTGTTTTTTTTTTTTTTTTAGTTTGAAAGTAAAACAAATAAATTTTTATTTATTTATTTATTTGATGGTGTTCCTAATTTTGATCGAGGGTGTTCCTAATTTTTTTTTTTAAAGGGTAAACGCATAATTTTCAATAAAACAACTCATCTTTTTACACAAACTTCTCATCCAAAAGCACCACTCAAGTGGACTGAACGGACTGAAATAGACCAAAATGGACTGAAGTAGATGAAATTGACAGAATGTACCAAAATGGACTAAAATAAACCAAATTGACCGAAATTCTAGCAACAATAAATGTTAGGTTTAAATTTTTAGGTATTATATAGATAGGCTACAAGACTGTTAGCATTTTATGCAATGTTGAATGCAGTATTTTTTGCTAATGCTAGGCTGTTAAAGACAGCAACATAATAATGTTTGCTCATGTTGGAATTTGAGAAAGACACGGTTTTTATTTTATTTTAGGGAACATCTATTTGTGTAGTGAAGTTATTATGATTTAGATTCCTTCGCCTTCTGTTGTACACACGTAAAAGCTTGACGCTTTTACCAGAACATGAGGTAAGTTTTCAAACTAAAAAGATCCACGCTAGTACATGTATTTCTTTGTTTCCCCAGAATTTCATCTGCCTAGCTATATGATCATATTATAAACAAAAGTTCTAACAACATATAAAATAGAACAACTTTGGTCACAATTTTTCACATAGTAGATGGTAAATAGTACAAAAAATGATAAATTTATGTGAAAGTAACTTTCAGCTAATTATAATCTACGTAATATAGTTCTGCCAAAAATTGTAGAATTTTATTTGGTATCGGAATTGCATTATAATAAAATAGGTTATAATGGTACGTTGAATTATAAGCTTTGAAACCCTGAAAATTGGTCCTCTACTAACTGAACACAAACAGATTATAATATGGATGTACCGGAAAGTAACATAGGTGGGTCTTGTCGGCCATTTTTTTTGTCTTTTGAGCCAAAATTGTTGAAAAGACTGAACCTCTAATATTCAATATGACTTCATATGGTAAATAAAAATAAAAAAATTTGCTCGTGGGTACTGTCAACTTCATGTGTGCGTGTTTTTTTTTTCTTATGAAATAAGAGCTCGGTTAATGTCTACCTTTAACTATCTATTTTGAGAAAATTTTCATAAAAAATTGAAAAAAATTGTCAAAATAGTAAATTATTTTTTTATTTTTCAATAAAAAATTTCTTAAAATAAATTATTAATATATATTTTAAGAGCACATGTTAATTAATCTCATAAAATAAATTCATGTGTACGGTGTGCCTCATTCATACTTTGCTTTGAAGGAGCCATTTGATTGACTACCATTGCCCAGAGGTGTGAGTGGTTTTAGAACCATAACCTATTTCATAAATATTTTTGTTATAAGTTTGATGTGATAGGTTACGAGTGATTTTCTATCTATTATACATTAGTTTACTATTTTTTTCTTTATCAGTTATACTTTATTACGTTAGAATTATAATAAAAAAGTTATAAAATAATGGTTGGTCTTAGAATTATTTTCAAGAGGTCAGGTCTTTGAACCTGACACTGTTGTGACATAGGATGGTGACCCTATATAGGGAGATTCTTTAGCCACGCAATTATCAAGGCATTTTGACCAACCCATTCAAAATGGCTTGACATGGCCACGGGCATGTGTATTGGTCCCAGCTTGCCATTTAACTTCTGCACTTCTCTTTGCAATAATCCCAAAAAAGAAAAGAAAAGAAAAGCCTTCAAATATATAGAGGAAGACCTAACAGGCTAACACAAGCAATTAGGTAAGAAATATATACACATGCAGGTGTGTATACACAAAACACGTACAATTATATAGAGGACCAGTTAAGTCATAGATGGAAGCTCCTGGTTTTTCCTCTACTTCTAAATATGTGCACGTTTGTGTGTCAGCATATATGGTCAGGGGGGCTCTTGTAAATCAAACTCTTGTACAGTGTGGTCAATAAAGTCTCTTTATGATCCATGAATTGCGGTCGATATGTGGTCTTTATCAAGGAATTGTCTCATTCACTAAACTCTCCTTACCATCCTCTCCATGTCTGTACTCTCTACAACATTGATTCAATGCTCTGTCGCCACTAACATCTATATGGAACTTGTAGTGGGAAGTCCCCTTTACCTTTTTTTTTTTTTTTCCTTCTTCTTTGGTCTTTAATACCAGTCAAGGTGCAATGCAATACCAACCACAGGCTATGTCCAAAGAGGTTTCAGTTCAAATATGTTTCTGGGTCAAGATGTTAGGTCATGAATCATGATGACAAAACCCCCTCGTTTCCAAAAAGAAGAGAGATTTTCAAATGAAAAAAAAAGAAGGGATGCAAGAATTTTAGTTAAAAGAGGTTGGGAGTAAAATCTCCTAAATGGGTTTTATTGATATTTGCCAAGATGGTGTTGAAGGACAAACAAAATATACAATTAGTGCATAGGCAATAATGAAGTGGTATAGGGCCTATAGGCTATCTTATTAATTAGTGGTAATTAAGAACATTTAATCATTGTTTTAAGAAATTTGAGTTTCAAATTTTGTTTACACACAAAATTAATTGATATATTGATTTGAGGATAAAGAACAATCATCATTGAGTGGACATACTAATTTAGTATATACTCAAAATAAATTATTGTTAAACATATTGGTACTGAGAAAAATAATAAAGAGAATATTAATTTTACTATAAAAGATTTATAAATTGATACAATAATAAATATGAGTGATATTATTGCAATATAATAAACAATTTTTTATAGTATATTTAAAAATTGAGACAATTAAAATTTATAAGGGTTTTAAAGTAAACTTTGTAATATCAAAAACTTAATTCCGTAGTTTTATCAAACTCAACTTTGGATAGCGCATCCCCACACAAACACTACACATTTTTCTTCTTTTTTTCAACTAATTTCATCGGAGTATGAGTGTATGACCCTACACATATCTTAACCTGCTAGGCTATCTATTAGTCTTACCCTACACGTCCATCTGCTATCTACCACTATTTTTAGTCCTCTCTCTTCCATTGCCTTGTTTCATATTTGTAGGCTCCTAATTTTGTATCAGGTAGTAATTTAAACTGAGTAATTCTTAGGTATTCTCAAAACACGAAAAATGATACTCACATGATGAGATCCATCATGAATATGAGAAGAGGGAGCACAATTTTTAAATGTTTCGGGAGTATTTAAGAATTTTCTATTTGAACCCCTAGTTTCCAATGATGAGAAACTAAGGTGGGATAAAATCTCTCTTGAAAACCAAAGCCGATGTAATTCAAAAAATTGTTCAAAACCATACTGAACTAAAAATTGAAATAATGGCCTTTGATAACTTATTTTCCCATATCATTCAAGCTATAAATAATTTTTTAGTGAAACTTATTTCATTAGAAAGTAAATATTTGGAACTTCAAAATGGACACAAATTTACTTAACTCAATTTAATTTAAAATGAATAAGATATGATTGTTTAAAGTTGGAGAATATATAATGATAGGAGGGCTCTGTCAAGCAATAATACTTACTAATACTTACCGTTTTGTTTGATTTGGTAGAAATGTTCCCTCCTCCATCCATTTTGTTGTTTGGCACGATAGGAAACACATGTCAGCAACATACATTTTTTATGATCATCAAGGAACATGTCAAATATAGTGGAATATTTTTTTAGCTTTTTAAGTATGAAAAACATTTTACAGAGTAAACTTCTCTCACTTCACTCCCTCTTTTTATAAATTGATCGTTGACTAGTTGTTGACCAACCATTAATCACTATTGACTGACAATTGATTTTTTTTTTTTTTTTCAAATGAAATTTTTTGTTTAATCTAGTCACTTCCTACTTAACTTTTCACATAGGTTCTCAATTTGGGGTATTTTTTCTCATTTAAGGCTCTCAAATGAAAAAGAAAAAAGAAATGTCTTCCCAATTGGGGTTTGTTTTCGTGATTGAAAGTTTTTGTTCATATAGTTACTAACAGCTACAAGAAATATAAATGATTTTCCATCTGAACCAAACTACAAAAAATGTTTTTTTTTAATGGAGACATTTCAAGGATGTAATCAAATATAAGAAATGAGTCAGTTTTCCAAAAAATGAGTCATTTTTCTGAACTTGTGACTTGAAAGCTTAATTGAATGTGATTCCAGTAAATGAACGGGTGATAACTTATCCTTTACTCATTGTACAACTGGACACTTTCCATGGTTTTAAGTGGACAAGGTATTTAGTATCATGATGATATATTAAATCTCTCTCACAAGAGAGTGGTATTGTGACATAAAATAAAAACTGGTTCAAGTGCGTCACACACTTTTGTTAAAACATATTTTTATGCCCTCCAAGAAATTTCTCTAACATTTTTCCTTTGAATTTACACATGCACTCCGTCAATATGATGATAATAATTTTTGGAATTAGACTCCCAATTTGTCCGGTTTTGATAGCAATTGGGCCATTTGAGATCAACCTTTTTATTGTGTAGCTGATTTAATTTGGGCATGGGTGCATTTATATTTTTGGGCTTTTGTTCTGCCCCAAAAAATTCAAGCCCCAAACACCTATCAATAATTATTAGGTATATTTAGCATGGAATAAACTATTTGGAGTAAGTATGCATGAGAATAGTTGACTGGCAGAATATGCATGCATGTAGCTAATATGCTTATCTTTAGACAAACAAATCAATAACAAACACACATTTTTATAAAAATTATAGTTTGTCATGATGCTATTCTTTAGGGGTGTTCGCGGTGCGGTTTTGGGTCATTTTTAGCACTGTATTTTGTGGTGCGATTTAAGCAAAATCATAACTGTATCGTCCTTTATTTTTGCGGTCACATGTGCGGTGCGGTGTGGTACGGTGCGATTTAGAGTTAGAGAAAACCATAACCGCACCGCACCTCATTTTTGCAGTCACTTGTGTGGTGTAATGTATAAAATGTGGTTTAAAACTAATATATTTTTTAGATTTTGAGTTTTTCCTGCCTAGCAAAAAACTAATTTTCCTATTTGTTTTGGGCCAAGTCTTAAAATATTGAGCTAGTTTTTCTTTATTTTGGATTGGCTTTCCTAATTAACACTTACAAGGGTTATTATAATTTTTTTTTTTTTAAACTAGGGTTATTAAACTATTAATTTTTTTTTGAGAAGTATTAAACTATTAATTAATAATATATTTAATATTAAAAAAATAAATATATTAATATATAGAGAGGGTGCAGTGCGGTGTAATTTGTGTGGTTTTCTTATTATAAAATCACAAACTGCACCACACCATGCAGTGCGGTGCGATTATGCCATTTTGCAGGCAGTTTTAATATGGTTTTTGCGGTTTGGTGAACACCCCTATTATTCTTTATAGGAAAATACGCATGTAATATATAGTACCCTGAATTCAATCATTAAATCACATTTCTGTCTTAATAAAAGAAACATATAATTGTATCCTAAAAGTTGGGGAATTGATCTTATCATTGCTAGCCAGCTTGCTTTTATATCATCAGCACTTTTGCCTAGAATCTTTGATCTCCAACATTATATTTTTTTTGAAACTAGTAATTAATCATGACTACCCATTCATAATACTTTATGCATGTTCTTACTTTTAACAACATGTAAATAAAACAATCATCAATTTATACCCTTTGCTATGGCTCCAAATATTTAATTAATCTATTCTAAAAAAATTAATTAATTAAAAACTATAACATAATTAATGCAAAAGATTAACATCCAAAGGAAATCAGAGCCCACTTAGTCGATATAAAAAATAGCCATTTATTTCAGTGGCGGCTCCAAAAATTTTGTTCAGGGTGGTCATGATTAAGAAATTTAAATTAAACAAAATTTCTTAAAAATAAAATTTGAATGTATTGACGTAAAAAAACAGTCTCAAATATATAAAGTTTTAATATTTCATTCTACATGTTTTTCATATTTTGAAATTGTTGTATGATAGCTTTATTATTAATGCTATCAACTACATTTTTTTCAATGTACACAGTCAAGTAATCATTAAACTACTGATCTGCCTTTCAATTACCAACATCTTACCTAAATAAGTAACAATATAAACAAAATGCATCATCCTTTTTTATGATATGTTCCAACCTATATTTCGTATTCTTTAAACTAATTAGGATTAAATTAATGTAGTGCTCCCCTAATTTCTTTTTTAGGGAAATCATGGCAAAGAGGTTGACAAGAACATCTTTGTAAATATGCTCTTTTTATTTTCTCTCGATTATTAAACCGTTACATTAATCATGTTCAATAAAATATTGAGGTATTATTTTAGTGCATATGTGTATGTACAAGATGTATCACATAAATCCAATAAATTCATCTAAAAACTAAAGCAAGTACTAATTGACTAGCTATTGGAAAATATGCATTTTTTTAATAAAAAAATAGCAATTTTAAAATATGTCTTTTGTAAACATAATTTAAAATATCACAATTAAACATTTGATTTGGGCTTTTAGGTTAATTTGTTTGTTTGGATAATTTTTAAAAAATGCTACATCCACAATATTTTCACAACAAATCATAATTGGCAATTGTTACTAGTTTTGATTTACATATCATTAAGATTTTTTATTTTTTATTTTATTGGTAACAATTTGCCACTTAAGATTTGTTATAAAAATGTTGAGGACATGTTGAGGACATGTTGTGAACATAGCACTTCTTGCAATTTTTTGGTTCAATCTTCAATGAACCAAAATTTTGGAGAAGTCAAAATTTATTTTTAATGGACAAATTTTTATTTAGGATGTTCAAGGTTTTTTTTGGGTGGTCAACAATCCATATTAATTTAGAATTTCTTTCTTTTTGGGTATAAAATTTATTTATTTTTCAAGTTTGAGGGTGGTCCTATGACCACCCTCAATTATATATGGCGCTGCCCTTGATTTACTCCGAATCAAAGATTTGCCCCAAAAACCATTTACACTTACAGCTAGATAATTAGCATGAGTAGAACAAAGATCATTTATTTTACTTAAAAAGTGTTCCATTTTATAGTTTATACTAGCTTTACCAATTTCAGTATCTTATATATTTGTTTTTTGTTTCCCCTTTTAAACTTTGATTTCTTTAGAAAGAAAGAAAGAAAAAAGGAATGTAGAGCACACAAATTAAAATGGAGGATTTTCGTTTACATATTTCGTAGTTGAGCATGAAATATTTATATACCGTTTTTTTTTCTGAAATATTTTGATTATTAGATGCAGGCAACCTATCTAGATAATTAGGGACTATTCCTTTTTGTTTTCTTTTCTTATTTTGGTGTGTGTGTGAGCGTCTTGGAATCAATTGCTTTTCAATAAGAGAATTTTTCATTGGGTATAAGGGGGCACTATCAAATCCATATTTATCACTCCTAATATTTTAAATTTTCATTAGAAGACAACGATTGATGAAAAGGAAAAAGAAAAGAAAAGCTTTGTTATGAAGTAAAGAAACATAATGTCCCAAGGTCAAAAATTAAAGTTAGAGCATTCTATGTAATTTTCCAGTCTCCGTGAATTCAGGAGTTTTAATTAATGATAAACACATACCATTGATAAATATTATTGAAAACCATCTGCGGTTTGTTTGTTCCATTGTCACTTTAGACAATGATAATCCTTCAAATGCATCATTATTATGATAAACATTGGGCTCCCCATATATCACTTTCATTTGTCACGGTCACCTGGACACACTTTAAGTTTTGTTTGATATAAAGGATAGAAAAGAAGTAAAGAAACACAATGAACCAAGTGGGTCTCATTTTAGCTTAACTGGTAAAATTTTTGATGGTTGAATAAGAAATTTGATGTTGAATCCTTGTCTATGGTCTGATGATAAATAGTACAATCATATAAATGGACGTCATAGGTTGAAACTCTATAAAAAAAAAAAAAAAAAATTTTAAACTAGGGTTATTAAACTATTAATTTTTTTTTTGAGAAGTATTAAACTATTAATTAATAATATATTTAATATTAAAAAAATAAATATATTAATATATAGAGAGGGTGCAGTGCGGTGTAATTTGTGTGGTTTTCTTATTATAAAATCACAAACTGCACCACACCATGCAGTGCGGTGCGATTATGCCATTTTGCAGGCAGTTTTAATATGGTTTTTGCGGTTTGGTGAACACCCCTATTATTCTTTATAGGAAAATACGCATGTAATATATAGTACCCTGAATTCAATCATTAAATCACATTTCTGTCTTAATAAAAGAAACATATAATTGTATCCTAAAAGTTGGGGAATTGATCTTATCATTGCTAGCCAGCTTGCTTTTATATCATCAGCACTTTTGCCTAGAATCTTTGATCTCCAACATTATATTTTTTTTGAAACTAGTAATTAATCATGACTACCCATTCATAATACTTTATGCATGTTCTTACTTTTAACAACATGTAAATAAAACAATCATCAATTTATACCCTTTGCTATGGCTCCAAATATTTAATTAATCTATTCTAAAAAAATTAATTAATTAAAAACTATAACATAATTAATGCAAAAGATTAACATCCAAAGGAAATCAGAGCCCACTTAGTCGATATAAAAAATAGCCATTTATTTCAGTGGCGGCTCCAAAAATTTTGTTCAGGGTGGTCATGATTAAGAAATTTAAATTAAACAAAATTTCTTAAAAATAAAATTTGAATGTATTGACGTAAAAAAACAGTCTCAAATATATAAAGTTTTAATATTTCATTCTACATGTTTTTCATATTTTGAAATTGTTGTATGATAGCTTTATTATTAATGCTATCAACTACATTTTTTTCAATGTACACAGTCAAGTAATCATTAAACTACTGATCTGCCTTTCAATTACCAACATCTTACCTAAATAAGTAACAATATAAACAAAATGCATCATCCTTTTTTATGATATGTTCCAACCTATATTTCGTATTCTTTAAACTAATTAGGATTAAATTAATGTAGTGCTCCCCTAATTTCTTTTTTAGGGAAATCATGGCAAAGAGGTTGACAAGAACATCTTTGTAAATATGCTCTTTTTATTTTCTCTCGATTATTAAACCGTTACATTAATCATGTTCAATAAAATATTGAGGTATTATTTTAGTGCATATGTGTATGTACAAGATGTATCACATAAATCCAATAAATTCATCTAAAAACTAAAGCAAGTACTAATTGACTAGCTATTGGAAAATATGCATTTTTTTAATAAAAAAATAGCAATTTTAAAATATGTCTTTTGTAAACATAATTTAAAATATCACAATTAAACATTTGATTTGGGCTTTTAGGTTAATTTGTTTGTTTGGATAATTTTTAAAAAATGCTACATCCACAATATTTTCACAACAAATCATAATTGGCAATTGTTACTAGTTTTGATTTACATATCATTAAGATTTTTTATTTTTTATTTTATTGGTAACAATTTGCCACTTAAGATTTGTTATAAAAATGTTGAGGACATGTTGAGGACATGTTGTGAACATAGCACTTCTTGCAATTTTTTGGTTCAATCTTCAATGAACCAAAATTTTGGAGAAGTCAAAATTTATTTTTAATGGACAAATTTTTATTTAGGATGTTCAAGGTTTTTTTTGGGTGGTCAACAATCCATATTAATTTAGAATTTCTTTCTTTTTGGGTATAAAATTTATTTATTTTTCAAGTTTGAGGGTGGTCCTATGACCACCCTCAATTATATATGGCGCTGCCCTTGATTTACTCCGAATCAAAGATTTGCCCCAAAAACCATTTACACTTACAGCTAGATAATTAGCATGAGTAGAACAAAGATCATTTATTTTACTTAAAAAGTGTTCCATTTTATAGTTTATACTAGCTTTACCAATTTCAGTATCTTATATATTTGTTTTTTGTTTCCCCTTTTAAACTTTGATTTCTTTAGAAAGAAAGAAAGAAAAAAGGAATGTAGAGCACACAAATTAAAATGGAGGATTTTCGTTTACATATTTCGTAGTTGAGCATGAAATATTTATATACCGTTTTTTTTTCTGAAATATTTTGATTATTAGATGCAGGCAACCTATCTAGATAATTAGGGACTATTCCTTTTTGTTTTCTTTTCTTATTTTGGTGTGTGTGTGAGCGTCTTGGAATCAATTGCTTTTCAATAAGAGAATTTTTCATTGGGTATAAGGGGGCACTATCAAATCCATATTTATCACTCCTAATATTTTAAATTTTCATTAGAAGACAACGATTGATGAAAAGGAAAAAGAAAAGAAAAGCTTTGTTATGAAGTAAAGAAACATAATGTCCCAAGGTCAAAAATTAAAGTTAGAGCATTCTATGTAATTTTCCAGTCTCCGTGAATTCAGGAGTTTTAATTAATGATAAACACATACCATTGATAAATATTATTGAAAACCATCTGCGGTTTGTTTGTTCCATTGTCACTTTAGACAATGATAATCCTTCAAATGCATCATTATTATGATAAACATTGGGCTCCCCATATATCACTTTCATTTGTCACGGTCACCTGGACACACTTTAAGTTTTGTTTGATATAAAGGATAGAAAAGAAGTAAAGAAACACAATGAACCAAGTGGGTCTCATTTTAGCTTAACTGGTAAAATTTTTGATGGTTGAATAAGAAATTTGATGTTGAATCCTTGTCTATGGTCTGATGATAAATAGTACAATCATATAAATGGACGTCATAGGTTGAAACTCTATAAAAAAAAAAAAAAAAAGGAAAAAAGAAAGATAAAATTATATATAAGGATAATGAAAATCATATATTGTTACCTCTAAACTCTAAACTTTTGTTTCAAGTGGTATTTCGGCATTATTCAATTTGAGAGGACACGTGATTGGTTTGAGACGTGTCCTTCATAACTTTGGGGAGGCTTTGTACCCCTTTTATTTATTTGTTGGAGAAAATATAATAGTAAACTCTATATTCTATACTTTTGGTTTAAGTGGTATCTCTGTATTACCTAATTTGTGAGAACATATGTTTGGTTTGGACATTTTCCTTATAACTTTGGGGAAGCTTTGTCCCCCTTTTATTTACTTGCTGGAGAAAATATAATAGTCTTTTTGATGTAACTTTGAACTCTAAGGTCCCGTTTGGTAACGATATTTAAACAATGAAAACTGTTGTTTAAATATCATAATACGTATTTCTACACACTTTTTCACTCACATATATTTTTATAAAACTTAAATAGCGTTGTTAAAAATCTCTTACTAAACAGATCTTAAACTTTTAGTTCAAGTGGTATCTTTGTATTATTCAATTTGCGAGGACACATGTTTAGTTTGTGAAGTGTGCTTTTTAACTTTAGGGAAGCTTTATCCCCCTTTTATCTACTTGTAGGAGAAGATATAATAGTCTTTTTGACGTGACCCTAAGATTAAAGTTTACTAACGTGAATTTCATATATTCCCATACTATGTCATGGATGCACCAAATATTTACATAGGAATTAATACATAGGATTTCAGCCAAGTAATAAAAATCTTCAGCCTAAAAAATAAAAAAAATAAAAATGATGCATTTATGATTAAACACAAAGACCCCACCTATAGCGATTGGGACTTGAGTAAGAGCCATAAAGGCAATACACCTAATGTCTCACATGGAGCTTGCTATGCCTTTCCTTATTTTGCACCTTCATTTTCTGGATCTTGACATACTCGTTTAACCGATTTGAGGAAAATCACACGTAGGTTCAATAACCTAAATTGTAAAACCTCATCCACTCGAATTTGCTTGGAGTTTCATACAATATAATTTATATAAACAGAGCTTTGGTTGAATTTTCTGGAAGGAGTAGTCAAGCTCAAGCCATGTCACCGCTGGCTTCAATTATAAGTGGAATTATAAACGCAAGTACTTTCTTAACAATACATATCTATTTGGAATATAGTGGACCTTTGGCTAGAATATTTTTTCTTTGCTGAAGAAAAAAAAGGGGTTTGTACATACGTATTATCACTATCATTTACCTACTTAAACCTTACTCTTGTATGATGTGGGATTGTGAGCAATAATAGAGTTTGTTATTATTTGAACTCATAACTTTCAAATTTGTAGGTGTGATGATAATGAGGCACGAGAACTTCCTACTACTGAGCTTTTTATAGTTTTTTTTTTTTTTTTTTAAATTTTTATTTAGAAATTTATACATTTGAGATTTCCAAAGCAATCCATTTTAAAAATAATACATTTCATAATTGGGATG
The DNA here is from genome assembly GCF_002906115.3 of Quercus suber. Taxonomy (NCBI): domain Eukaryota; kingdom Viridiplantae; phylum Streptophyta; class Magnoliopsida; order Fagales; family Fagaceae; genus Quercus; species Quercus suber. Next base: position 873,781 of record NW_027069734.1, read on the forward strand.
AAACAGCGAGCCAAATCTATGATAGGTTATCTATCATAGATTTTTTAATTTTTTAATTTTTTTTTTTTGTGATGAACTATAGCCAAATCTCTAATGTGATGGCTCTAATAAGGAAAATGATTTTGGCTTATAAAAGAGCCCTGCCATTCTCCTCCCCATAGTCGTATTGTGTTATGATGACTTTTGACTTTGTAAATATGATTTTCAAAATAATGTGGATTAATTATTTTTCTTTATGTCATATCAATGTGAAATACCTAGATGCCTCAAGGGGAAATTTTACACAAATTCAAGATACACATCCAAAAACTAGTGTAAGGGACACGGTCTAGTAACAGAGCTAGGAATTTACCTTAGGGGGGCTAAATTGTATATACAATTTAAGCCAAGAAGGAAATTTCGTGAACCAAGAAGCACGAAAAAGACAGATGTTTTTCTTCAGAAAATAAATACTTTAAAAAGATGAATTTGATATGGTTCAACTTTTAAATAAGCACGTTTGATCATAACATTGATTGACTAGATAGTTCCACATTTGAGTGCATAATCGTGGATCTTATTTTAATTAAGTAGCATATAATTCATTAGAAATAAGTGCTGAAGATTTAAAATGAACTTTTCATTTTCCACTTTTGAAAATCCAAGAGAATGTTCTTTGGATTCAATCCTTGGAGATTTGAAAAAATGCTCATTGGAAGTTGAAGTTTCAACGATCAACATTAGAATCCAAAAGTTTATTATTTTTTGAATTACCATATTCATTTCTTTTGAAGTATGAATCAATGGTTTTTGGCTTGCTAGATTTTCCAATTAAATTCAAACACTAAGGATAATCACAAAAAATAATAATAAAATACTATTAGATTAAAGATTGCTGAATAGTAAACAAACATTCATTCAATTTTTAATGCATTAAAAAAAATATATTCAAACTTTCAAACAAAATCAATTACATGTTATATTATTTTATTTATAAATTAGATGATATATTAAAGTATATATATTTGTATCAGGTTTAATAACAGATTATTGTATTAATTTATAATCGTTTAAATTTTTTTGAAAACATTATAGGCATGACAATCTGAACACTATATATGTTTTTTTAATTGGTGATCTAAACACTATATATATATATATATATGTTAAAATAACATGATATATATATATATATATTTACTTAAATAATATTTTTACTTTTTTTTATAAAATAAAATTATATGTTTAATGCTTTTCTCTCTTTATTGATGTTCCCTCTCAGGATTGTGTTTTGTGTTTTGTGTTTTGGGCTGTCTCCCTCTTTTAGAGTTATGTGGCAAATAGGACAGTAACCCATAAAAATTGTGTTATTTGAGCATAGTAAACACTAAATTTAGATAGGTTATTTCATTATAGCATTCTCTACAAAGATTTCAAAAAATTTAGCATTTAACATCTTAAAAATTTACTTTATTTATTTTAACAACTCACTTTACAATACACCTAACATTAAAAATTTTATATTTTTTACCACTTCATTAAATAAAGATAGTGAGAGAAAGTTTGGTGAGAAGAACAAAGGAACAATGAGAGAGAAAAAATATTTTAATTAAAGTAGTATTAATATATTCTTATATTTATAAGATTTGTATGATAGTCCACTGTAACTCAAATGCTAAAATTTTTAACACTAGCACCTTTGTTGTAGTGTGCCTTTTGGAATAAATTGTTAAAAAATAGCATTTTTAACTTTTTAACATTTAAGAGCATCTTCAGCAAATTCATCAAATTTTTGTACTGTTTGGAGAATAAACAGTGATTTTTACCTTTATCTATGTACTTTTTCAAATATACTTTCTAACAAATTTCCTATTTCATTCTCTATCTCATTTAAATATTATTTCTTCATTCATCATTTATTCTTTTTTTAACAACTACATATCTTTAAACATTTTTTTATTCAACACCTGATTATTATAATAAAAAAAAAACATTTGAAAAATATACAGTAGCCCATCATACTTAATGAGCTACTATTCATGAGCCAAAAAAAATTCTAGATATTGAGAATCTATTGAAATGGCTTTTTTTGTCTCATTCTTTATTATAAAGAATATTTTACCTTTATATATATCATTGGAGATGCTCTAAGAACTTAAATGTGAATGCTCTTAGTAGTTTAACCTAAATATCTGAATGTTTAGATTGTCATGATTTTTAAATCCTAGGATTTGATACGATGAAATTATGTAAAGGAGTTAGTACTCATCACCTAGAACAAAAAAAAAAAAAAAAATTGATGTTCATGCCAACATTTTTATCACGGTGCATAATTGCTATTTCACCAGAGAGAGAAAGACAGAGAGAGAGAGAGAGTTTGTGAAGGAAGGGTGAAAGGAACAGGGTAGTGTACAGTACGAATGGGTATGAACTAACCATGCATGTTGCTGTTTGGGACCCACAGATTGAGACCTCTAACCAATAAGGTTTCAAAACCTGTCAAGAATGTCATGTCAGAGTAAAACCTGGCCCTATCAGATAAATGAGCCTCTATAAATACGGGCTACTCACGCCAACTTTGTCAAGACTCCCACTGTTTAAGTCTTTCACTGCATCCAAAGTCCCTCAGAGTCACAGACTCACAGTTTCTCGGCTCTCTCTATTTTTCATCACTCTTTCTCTCTCTCTCTCTCTCTCTCTCTCTCTCTCTGTATTTCCCTTATCCAAATTTTCTTCGAAAAGAACATAGGTCTAGTCTCTTTTCCTTCTGGTTTTAGTTATTGTTCAATCTCTTTCTGTCTATAGTGACTGACTTTCTTTGGTACTCTTATATCTATAGGATTCTGAAAGATTTATTTTTTGTTATAATGGCGGCTTGTACTAATCCCAGAAAGATTTACTGTTTCTAGTTTAGCTCATATAATTGGTCTTCCTTGTGACTGTGTTTTCTGTTTGTCATTGACTTCAACATAAAGAAGAAACACTTAAGAGTCATTTCTCTTTGTTCACTTTGCTTAAACCTAAACTCTGTCTCTATCTTTTATAAAGTTTCCATTTTTTTGGTGTTAAAGCTTGTACTACAAGTCTACAGCAATACCCAGTAGTGGATGGATCATATATTTGCTTAAACCACAATGTATTTGTCTCAAACATTCTCTCTTTCTCTCTCTGTGGGATTCTTCTTGAAATAGGAGTTTCTTTAGAGGGATATATAGCATAGGGACTTGCACTATTCTTGAATTTCAGTATCTATGGAAGAGTTTTACAGGCTGAATTCTGTGTTGTCATGTTCAGATGAGATTGTTAGAGTTGACAACATTGTTGATGCTACTGCTACTACTTCAGCTGGATTTCTTTGCCCTATGGATAACATGCTTCAAGTGGCTGAGACTGAGGTCACCGAGTCAGAGATGACAGATCTGATCAAGAACCAGATTTCCAACCACCCTCTTTATCCAAATTTGGTTTCTGCTTATGTAGAATGCCAAAAGGTAGCCCCTTTTTTTATTGGATAATTTATTGGTTCCTTTGAAGCACTATATATTATTATTATTTTATTATTTGATTAGCCTTTTAGAATTGCTTTTATTGTTTCCAAAAACATATTTTTGCTTAATGAAAAAGTGAATTAGTGAATGATTTTTTTTGGGTTAATGATTATTTATTAATTTTTGTGGGCACGAAAGGTTGGAGCTCCACCAGAAATGGCTTCTCTTCTTGAAGAAATTTGTAGAGAAAACCACTTATTAAGCACTTGCAGTGAGATAGGAGCTGATCCAGAACTTGATGAATTCATGGTACTTATTTTTTTCTTTGCTTTAATTTTGCCTTTTAGACTTATTATAATATTTGTTTAATTTGGCTTCCAAGAAATAATAGTAAGAAAAGAAAACTTGGAATCTGGTTACTGTTTCCTTTCTTTCTTTTAAAGTTTGCTGTTCTCTGAGTGGCAAAGGTGCATGTTACTTACTGTTCACTATTGCTTTTAAAGGAATCATACTGTGAGGCTCTACATAGATACAGGGAGGAGCTATCCAAGCCGTTTGATGAAGCCACCACATTCTTGAGCAGCATTGAATTACAGCTCAGTAACCTCTGTAAACGAACATTGACAAGAAACTTAGATTATCGCTCTGGTATGGTTTTTTTAAATTATATTTTTGAAACTTTTTTAAACAGTGAGAGTTATAATTTCCTGTATGGATATGCACCTTCAAGTTATTGCTAGAAGTTAATAAATGGGTCATGTTGTTTTGTACTGGTGTGTTGAAGCTTGTGCCACCCTAACCATTTATTCTCTCTCTTGGAAGTTAATATATTCGATTTGTAAAGTTTATACAATAAAATTTGTATTAATAAGGTAAATAAATAGTTTTTTATCGTTGAATTGAAACAAAACTTTGGAAACCTCTAAAATGAGCACTATTGACTGAGTCCATACTCAGAAATTAATTTGAGGTATCTTTTAGCTCCCCACCCCACCCCACCCCACCTCACCTTATCTTATTTGCTTTTGTACAAACACATGTTTTAACAATACAAATCATGAATTCAAATGCACCTTGCTTGATTTGTTTATGTTTCTTGGACTATAATATATACTACCAGAATCAGAGCTCTAGGCTTTGGTTGTTATATTTTATTAAATCAGTCTGCTTTGTGATCATGTTACATGGGATTAGAATCATAAAATCTTTAGAGCTCCTAGAGTAACTCCACTGTAGAGTTCTTAAAATCCTAACCCTTCATGGTTGTCATAGTGATCATTATCTTTCATGGATACCAAAAATAATGCTAGTTAATGTTTGTGTAAATGTTGATGATGCGGCAAATTTTGGACCATTTATTTAACAATGATTGATTAACATTTTTAGAGTACCCTAAAACCCTTATCAGTTATCAGATCTCAATCTTGTAAAGTGTTTTTGTTTTTTATTTCTTAGATGAGTAATCATGTAATGGGCTTACCACTACTATTTTTCTTTATCTTTTTTCAAATAAAACATTCATGAAGTTTATTAAACTGTGCAAAAATCAGCTAAGATACTAAACCATATTCATGAATATGTAGATCAGAATGGATCCTTTTTGATTAACCTAGTTTATGTAATATAATTGAAACCCCGACGCCTTAGTGACTTAGTGAGACTTTAATTGAGTAGTTAATATAACATATAGAGGTTCATTTAACCCAAGAGGCATAAGCCAAATGGGTATGAGCTCAACTATGTTATACTAACCACTCATTCATCTCATTAGTATTTAATGTTGGACTTCACTCAAGAACTTACTGTAATAGAGCTCTTGAAAGTTGACATTTATCATTTTTATATACTTAGAATTTAGATATATACTGCTATTTTAGACAATACTATTTATATGTATAGTTTTGAATTGTTTGAAATATATATTAACTTGACCATTATGGGTAAATTTTATATGGAAGAATACCCTGAACATTGAAAAACATCTTACTTGAATGGAAAATAGACATTTTATTTTCTATAATTAATTCTATAAATCTAGGTAGTCAGTTTTAAGGTTAAAAAAAAAAAGTAAAAATTTTCTTATTGGAAGGAAAACAAAAGTAGAATTAATTTAAGAGTTGTATAACTGATTCCCACGAATTGTTAGTATTTTCTATCTAGAAGATAAGAGTTAGAACTTTCGTGTTTTATGCGATTTGAGATGGTGATAGAATTGTAATTCTTGAAAATATTATCAAATGAAAACTAAAATTTCAAGAATTCTGGTGAGTTAAATATTCCTGTTCAAAATCCCAACCAAAGTTAGTATTAAAGGTGATAGCTTTGCTTCATTTATTGTATCACTTGCTTTCTTTAATGGTGATAGGTGACTTTAGAGTCTGATGTGGATGGTTTCCAACTAAAATTTTAGGAATAACTTATTACTTTGGGAGAGGCTCTCCTCCCATCTAATCTTCCAATTGCCTCCAAATTTTAGACAGATGTGAGTGGCATTTAAAAAATTCAATGGTCTTAAGAAAATTTATGTAAACCATATAAATCAAATATATATCCTATGTGTCGCATTTGAATAAAAATATGAAGAGAATTGGAGGATTTTAAATGGGAAGGAGTATTCCCCTGGTTAAGCTTATAGCAAAGACATAACATCGATTATTTCAAACTGTCCTGAAGAATTCCAACTGGTTAATTTCTTTTCATCTTCGCTGCAGAAGAATTAAGATTCTATTATGGGAACTCCCATCTTGTTCCATAACTCATTGCTTGTTTTACCATTAAAAACTAGCATCCTCTTTTACATGGCATTTAAGTGGCATTTAAGTGTAAACACTTTTTGAATGGAAAATAATTTATACTAAATGCCATAGAAAACCTATTTAATTTTCAATCAAATAAATAAAAAAGACAACCTAGTAGAATAGTTAATAGTTAATAAATAAACTTATTAACTATTCTACTCATAATAGTTCATGGCTATGGTTATTTATTTATTTTTGTTATTTAAAGTGTGCTGTATCAACATTGGTAAAAATGCAACACCAGCATTGATGAAACTTGCCTTCTAGGGAAAATAGGCTTTCAAATGTGCACATCACTGCATGCACGCACAAATTCATTGTGATTGCGTATGTCTTTTTCTTCATATTTATGAACAGTTTGACTTTATTTTTTAATAAATACATAAAAAATATTAAATGTACCTTAACTCGTTAACGCCTATTCAAGGGCGGAACTATATATTGACTAGGGGGCAATGGCCCCTCCTAATTTTTTATTTATTTAATTTATTCAATTTTTTTAATTTATAAAAATATTAGTATATTAATAGGTACTAATTTTAGCAATTTTTTTCAATAAAATTACATTTTGACCCCCTTAACAATGCCATCAATTCTTTTAAGAATAATGTTATAGTCACACTTTTTTACAACATTTTTACAAATTATTGAGGTAGCAAATTTTTATTAGTTTGCACACTTGCATCTTTTTTTACTTATTAATAACCACTTACCACATTATCAATTTGTAAAAATTTTGTAGTTTTAGCATTTTTTACCTTTTAAAGGCCATAAAAATTAATAGATTAAATCTAAAACAAAATATACAAGTCTAAAAAAATTAGCCCAATAACAAAAATTAGCAATAATAAGCTAAAAAAATTTAAGCCCAATCAATCTATTTTACCCAAAACAAACAACTTAGCCATTTAAAAAGTTTTAAACAAAAATCCTTAGTGATAAAGTAGTAGAGTTGAAGGCTGGATCTGCTGCACACAGCTAGCAGCAGAGCCGCTCCTTCTAACTCCAAGTCCTGGCTCCATCCCTGCGTCTATTGGTTATATTTTGCTTCTTAGGGCTAACATTGGTACCAGTAGTGAATCCATACCAAAAAACCACCCAGAAAACTAACAAATGTGGAAAAGTTAAATATTTTGTCTGATTGTGTTTGAGTGCTTCTTCATGAGGGCCTGAACTGTTTGAATGGTAATTCTGTAGTGATGTGTGTCATGTCCATGAACCTTCTTAATTTGTTTATATAAAGCTGGAACTGAAGATGAAATTTCATTGTTCACTAGCTACTCTTAGCATGTTCCGAACTTAGTGCTAAACAAAATGGGCAAATAGAAAAAAAAAAGGTAGTTTTAACTTCTGGAGACACTGTTTGTTTATGAAATATCCCTATTAGGTTATGCATGAAGTTAAGGATTTAAAATCAAGATATTTGAAGAACATTTATTGGAATAAATTTCTTGATATGAATTCTAACATGATGTAATATTATTTAAGGATTTTTCTGTAACAAAACTACTTTGGTTAAGTAGTTAATAATAACATCTTCATCATTTCAAATGTACAAATTAACGTCTCACATTTATTCATGTATAGAAAAAAAATTGCACTTTTCATACTTTATTTAAACTAAAAACTGAAATCCAATATCTCTTCAAATATTTAATCCGAATGAAGCATTAGGGTTTTTAATTGATGTATTAATTAATGTGGTGAAAGTAGAGACAAAATGACTAAAATTAGCCACATGCTGCATAGCATTATTGAAAGTCATGTTTAATTGTTTCTACATGCAAATTCTTTTAGAGTTTGAACTTTGAATCATTTTTCTTTTTTCCACCCTCTTTAATGGATTACTGCTGAAGTTAAACTTCCAATAATTTGTATATAGATTGAATAATTTCTATTTATCTATGTCACATACATCAAAACCCTATGCCTGGGTCCACTGTAATTGATCTAGATAGATAGTACAAGTGGAATTAGTATGTTATTTGCTTGCACTACAAGTCAGTCCTAGTACATTGAATATTTGAATCTAAACTTGTAACAATTACAACGGGCTGTGACCATAAGTCTTTATATCTCTGACGACCTAATTGGGGTATGGATGTATTTGAACCTTTTTCCGATTACCATGTAACTTTTCTTTCTTTTTATGTCTACTCAGATGAAGGTGCAGTTGGGACTTCAGAGGAGGAATTAAGCTGTGGGGAGGTGGATGCACCTGAAAGTCAAGAGTACTCTTCTGGTGCTGGAACTTCAGGTGAGCAGGACCTTAAAGGAATGCTCCTTCGTAAGTACAGTGGCTATCTTAGCAGCTTGAGGAAAGAGTTTCTAAAGAAAAGAAAGAAAGGAAAGCTACCAAAGGATGCAAGAACTACATTGATGGACTGGTGGAATACTCATTATAGATGGCCATATCCTACGGTAAGTTCAACGCGCGTGCACACACACACACATGATCTCATGGGTGTTAACTTATCCTTAATTAGTTAATTTCTTCTTTTTCCCTTCATATTTTCACAGATCAGTACTGGCTTTTCTTAAAACTATAACATTGTACAATTTCCTGGCTGATTGAAAGTGCAAAAAAGTATATATATATATGGAAAAAATTGGAAATGAAAAATTAACTTACCAATAATCTCTTGACAATACTTGGTACAACAAAGATATTCTTAAAACTAAAGACACCAGAAGAAAAAGTACTTTGAAGCTTAAATATTTCTGCTCCTGTGACTCGTGAAACTCTTAAGTTCACAAAACTAGGGAAACAAGGTTGTTTTATAAACAATAGAGGCTAATCCTTGTGCTAATGTTTTATAGGAACGAAATTTCAACTCAACTCAATGAATATAATAGCAATATTTTTGTTCTTAATTTGATCTGCAAGATTTCAATTGCAGTTAAACAAGGAAGAATTACTTGAATTCAAGTTCTAATACCATTTTGATAAAATTTATGGCCATTGCTCTTATGGAACTAAGTGGCTTTGGATTAGTCAGATTAGTATTGGAAGATTGAAGTCTTAATCTATCCATGTACTGGCAAAGAAGTTCCAAATATCTATGTTATAGAGATATGGGTTCAGGTTCAGCCCATTGTATGGTCCTTACTACATATAATGTATCCTTAGGGTTAGTCTTATTATAAATACTAAGCAATGTACAGTAGTTTAATGCAATAATTTGCTCTGGGTTCAAGGCCAAAACCCATTTTACCATATTGCCTAGTTTGTACTGTCTAAATTCTAGTTATACTAGTAGCCAGAATTGTGATACTCTGAATTGTGCAGATGAGATGGTTATGCGTGAGTGTGCTGAGTCTCAAATTGACTGTCTATTAGGTCGATCTAAACTATATGAGCGATAACAAGGAGCTTTAATTATTACTTGATCAGCATTTTTAGGGTATAACTTAGATGTGCTACATCTACTTTACGACGTGTATTGTCTTGCACATTTTCAGTGAAATTAGCTCCAAGATTTATGTATTCTTTTTCTGCAGAAGATGTTTGAAATAAAACATAATGCTCAAAATTAAAATAAACCTGTTGGACTTGGTACTGCCATCATATAATTTCAAAGAGTCCAAGGTTATGCATTTTGTTGTTTTCCCTTTTTCAAATCATAAAAGAATGGATGATGTTTCAGGAGGAGGAGAAATTGAAGCTATCAGAGGCTACTGGATTAGACCAAAAACAGATCAACAATTGGTTCATAAATCAGAGGAAGCGGCATTGGAAACCGTCTGAAGACATGAGATTTGCTCTCATGGAGGGTGTTACAAGCAGTGCTAGTGAACCTACGTACCTTGATACTGAAGGTGGAACAGGAGGTGATGATATTTGATTTGATCTAAAAATTTGGATGTAGTACAGGCTTAATTATCTGGTTTGGGAAAAGCTAAAACTATTACAAATTTTACTACATAAAACTTACAAACTAATGTGGCAATCAATGTGATTGGTGGGATTCAACCACCTTGCAATTGAATGTTTGAACTGTTTTTTGGTGATTGGCGACACATAAGTTTGTTAGATCTATGTGGTAAAATTTGTATTGTCCCTAGCATTATTCTACATGTAAAGGTGTAAAGCTCTTCTTTTCCTTCTTTCTTTCTTCTTTTTAGTTTTCCTTTATTTTTTAGTAGATTTTATTACTTAATAGTGGCTATTTCAATTACCAATCATTTACTTTTACAAATGTAAAGAATGCAAGATAAGATCATAGTTATCTATCCACCACTGTTGTTTCTTTACCATCAATTATGAATTGATGTTCATTGTGATCGCGAGTTATATCAGCGATAGCAGGCAGCCCTTGTAGCGTTCTGAGCGTGGTGTTGGACTTTGGGGCTGTACTATTTTATTTTTGACTACAGTTTACTTTTGGCCCATATTTGAAATTACTTTCATCTTGGTCCATAGTGTTTCAAAAGTTTCATTTTGACCCTTAAGGCTTGGTTCCTGTTTTTAAGTGCCATATAGGACCTGCCACGTGGCACATATCATCCTCACATGTCAAAAAATTTTACACATCACCATCTCTTCTACCAAAAAAAAAAAAAAACATGTAGCCCTCAAAAAATACTAGCGCTACTCATTTCTATCAATCACAAAACCCTTAAACCCTGTCTGCCTCCATTACCTTCACATTCCTGGGTATATCTTAAGCGTCTTATCCTTACTTGTGGCGTGTTTGTACAGCTCCATAACACTCGCTGGATTGCGCACCACTTCCTCACCGTCATAAACTATAGTAAGCTTAGGCACCAGCACCTCCACCTCTTCAAACCTCCCCTGCAGCTCAGTCAATAAATATCCTGACCAACGCACGGGCCAGCAAGTTTTGGTTGTAACATCTACAAGTCTTTCTGCAGGTTGAGCAAAAAACGCGAAGTTGAGAACTTATGGCACCAGCAAGTTTTGGTTCTAGCATTCATTTATCAGTTTTTATGGCGACAAAAATCAACTTATGAAGCTCTTGCCCTAACAAAACTTATTTTTAACACGGCAATGTTACCTAAACTCCTTCAAATGCCAAAAAAAAAAAAAAAAAAAAAAAAAAAAAAAAACCCTAAAAAACATCCTAAATGCTTAAACCCTTGAACTCTTTTTACCCAGGAATTTCTTTTGAATGTGGTACATTTGAAAAGGGTGACCATACAAAGTGCCTCTAGTGTGAGTGCGACCCTACAAAAGAAGCCTCAACTTCAGACTGAAAACTTAACTTTTCTTGCCTCAAAATTGGATTTCAAAGTTTTGGTTAAAACTTGATGTGTCTTGGCCTCTCATTTTCATACGGACACCAATGAAGTCACTAAAAGTTCTTATAATGGAAAGTATAGCAGTACACACTTGTAGGACGTGAAATTCTTCCCATACTACGCATTTTTGTATGATTCCCATATATGGTGCAAATGAACCAAACCCAAGTCGTTCATAAGCGACTTGCATGATGTACAGCTCTAATTTTTGGATGGTAAAACAGTGACAACATGTGCCCAAGTCCGTTATTATAGTTAAGAGTCTTGTGGCTTAACTAGTTAGCATCTTATAATATTTTCAAATTATTCAGGGTTCAAATATCCCTCCCTATTGTAATTATTAAATTATATAAAAAAAAATCGTCATTATAATTTAAAGTTTGTTGTGACTATTGAAAACATTTACGGCATTTTTTGTTATTTGATTTTAATTTTAATTTTTTTTGTCCCATTATTTTCTCATTTTGGTCAAATACTAGTCTTAAGAGCACTCATATCCAACTATTCAGAAGCAGAAAAAGAGAGTTCTATACACAATTATTTCAGCCGTGGAGTTTTGGTGGCGTTGGGCTTTGCTATTGTTACTAGGCGTGGGGCATCATTAGGTGTCAAGTTGTTATCGTGAGGTTTCATGTATTAGGAAATATGACTTTAATCACTTAAGTGTTAAAATTATGGTTAAGTGATTAAAGTCACAATATCCCAAAAGTTTAGTCGTGATGTTTAATCTAGTCACGAGGTACATTAAGACCAAAATCAACAATGAGGTTCTTACAAGGCAACAAATGTGATCTCATGACTACTTTAATTCAATCATATGTTTTGGCGGCAAATGATATGTGATATGTATTATAGATTTTTTTTAATAAAAATTATTATAAAATGAAGAGTGGAATGTATTATAAAAATGGATGACTAAACTAAAAAAAAGTGATTTTTATTACAAAATTTGACCAAATTTTAGCATATTGAATGCTTTTATAATAGCAGTAATACCACAATGAATTTGAATAATATTATACTCTCTAGATATGGGTACCAATGTGGGTTAGTACCAAGTCAAAATTCACTTGCCTTTTTTTTTTTCAATTGTCCTCCCAAGGTGATTAAAGATATGAGACAAGTCAAAATTCTTGTAATTGTTTTTTTTTGAGATATAAAAGTCTTGTAACTTAATAGCATTGCTTGTTCACCTTCATTTATTGTTGCAACTATGGAATTACAAAAGAAAATATATGGAACAAAATTTTAAGGGTTTTTTTTTTTTTTTTAAAGAAAAGTTTATAATTTTTTTTTATCCTTTTACTACCTAATAGAAAATACAAAAACCTTGAAAGGAATGTGTTTTAATTTTTAACTTGCGTTAATAAATTAGATTAGTTAAATATTAGCATTGATACATTATGTTGAATATGCTAGTATGGATGCGGAAGTGAAAGCATAAAGTATAGAATACAATAACACATGAGGGTTACATGGTTCAGCCTAATGGCCTACATCCACGTATAGAGGAAACCTTAAAGGGCTACATCAATAATATATTAGAGTGTAGTATAAATTCTGTATTATAATAAATTATAATATGTGTATATCTAGTAGACTAAACCCTAGACTAATAGACTTCTAGTAAAAGTAGGAGGCTTGGCTTGCATACAAAATAGAATTAGGCTTGGGCCTATGCTAATGGGATAATATATCCTAATATCCCTTCTCAAACTCAAGATGAAAGCTTGATGAAACCTTGAGATTTGATAAGATTGAGAACTTTTCAACCTTATCAAATCTCAAGGTTTCATCAAGCTAATGAGCTAATAGAATTAAGCTTGGGCCTATGCTAATGAGCTAATATATCTCTAACATCGTGGGTATTAATATATCTCCAACACTCCCTCTCAAACTCGGCTAAAGAATATGGTGGACAATATGGTAGTGGTGGGGTACTTTCCAGTGCCAAATCACATAGACGTGGTCACCAAACAAGGTACATAGGGAAACATTATTCCATGTTTCATATGGCTAAACAACATTGTGGGTCTACGGCTTTTAATTAATCCAAGTTTGTCTACATGTGTCCACAAACCTTTGCAAGCATATTATAGACTATGGAGTCACTCACACAAGGGGTTTCACAGCGTCACTATGGTTGGTTTCAAAAACCTAAGGGATTCAACTTTCAAGCATCTCAAAAAAAAAAAAAAAAAAAAAAAAAAGTAAAAATAAAAATTCACAAGGTGTTACCACGTCAGCCCTATCCACATATAGCTTGTTTTTAAGTGGTGTAATTCTATGCAAGGTATTAACACAAGATTTTATCTGTCATAGTAGTTCTATCATACCAACCAAGACTTTCACTTGCATGTTAGCGACACAAGATCTTGCCATATGAATCGAGCAGCATAGGTGTCACACTAAGCTATAAACATTCCAAACTCAAGCTTTGGTAGACCCATGTACTTTTAGGACAAGCATATTAATTTTAGATTAGTCAATGGTTAGCTTAGGGTTAGTCATATATTCTCTAGTAGAGTAGTATATTAACCTGACATTATGTCCATTGTATGTTAGAGATATATTAGACTATTAGAATTAGACTTGGGCCTATGCTAATGAGCTAATATATCTCTAACAAGATTTACCTTGAAGGTTGGAGTAACTTATTTTGAGATATGTTGAGAATAGTCTTATCCAACTTTGTTGTTAGGTTAGTATACAAAAGCAAGTCTGTGCACTTAGGCCCACGCATTAGACCATCATTCAAACACTAGCTAGGTTTCTATCTCTCATAACTTTTCTCTAGCAATTTCAATGTCACAACTTTATGCTACCCGTATTCTATGGGATTTGTAGTTGTGTAATATGGCTTGCTTTATAACTTGTCGTGAAACAAGCATCGTGTGCGTGGAACCACTTGTTACCAAATCTAAGAGGCACAACAAGATAGCTGAGAAAAGTGACTCGCCTTCAATCATGTTTTAAATCTTTCCAACTCACCTTTCAATAGCAGTGCATTTTGCAATCAAACTGATAGAAAAGTGAGCATAAATGAGGGGTAAACACATAATGCTTTCATGAGACGTGGATGAGTAGTAGATGAGTGTAACTCGATTTTTATAGAAGGACGTTTTCAAAAAAAAAAGAAAAAATAAGTGAGCAATGTTGGAAATACAAAATTTTATTTTGTTGCACAATTTATTGAGGTTGCAAATTGTGATTGATAATTTGACATAGTATCATTATTGTATCATTGATATCATTTTACTATATATTAATAATAATATGTCACCTGATTTTATAAAAAAAAAAAAAAATGTCACCTTAATAATTGTTTCAATTTTTTTTTTTTTTTAATCTCACTAGACTTGTTGATATTTTTGAGCTTCGTAGAGAATTGGTTTTCATTTATTAGAAGCCGAGATATCTTTGAAGCATGGTGAAGGATTAGAACTTTGAAAGTAATTCTTGGCCCACATGAATTTGGAGTGCAGTAAGTTGTTTGGGCCTAGTATTTGATTCTTAAAGTATTTATGCCGAATAGAAGTTTGAAGGGCTCTCCCTGTGCAATGGGCTCCTTGACAAACGCAAGAGGATGCTTGGGATTTCAAAGTACAGTGCTCGAGCTTAAATTGGGCCTTAAGAAGATGCATGATGCAGACACTGACAGAGGTTGAAGCCTTGTCCCTTGTGCATGAGCAAATCACTAAACCCCTTCCCGATCAATAATGATCTCAAACACATGGTGTATGTAAGCATCATTTCTTTTACAACATGTGAGCTCTACATAATTATGAAATCCATTTATCCACATAATGTGAAAGATATAATACGTACGTCGGATATAGAGTATATCTTTGCTAATTATCAATTTGGAAGATACAAATTACAAAGGTCAAATTTTTTATACTTTGTTTGGGAGTCAGTCCTTTTAATGTATTTTAATTTATTTATTAATCTTATGTTGATCATTTCAGCTGTGTCATGCATTTTTTTTTTTAATATCCTACAAGCTTATTTGACAAGCTCGATGAATGACAGCAATTTTTTCATGAATATTACGAAAAGCTTAACTTTGATTAATGCTAAATTTGACACTGACGATGCTAGCTAGGTATTCATGTCTAATTCAAAAAAATATATAATAGTTCTAATTGAGGATATAAATATTTTCACGTCTACGCTATCAACTAACACAAGAAATAATAGTAATCACAAAATTCTTAATATTTTACTTTATCCATTTCTAACTAGTCAAGTTCATTAGATTAATCCCTCAAAAAAAAAAAAAAAGTTCATTGGATTAAGCATAACATAAATTTAAAATAATCATAACCCTTAATCACATCACCCAATTTGATATTAAAACCTGTAATTAGGTATCATAATTTGACATTTGCGCATTCAATTTGACATGAAAGCATTAAGAACACCAGAATTCAAAAATCTAACCTTAATGACTTTAAATCTTTGATTATTCCTAAATCCATAATATTTTTCTCCAATTTTTGTTATCAAACACTAATTAAGTGTCCAATTACATATTATTTCATCCAGTTTATTTAAAACTTTACCATATTGAAAAATCCTAATTTTCATAATAAACTTAATACCTTAAAAACCCATTTTGTTAGATCCCTTCACTCTGGTCAAAATATGACTAAATTGGAATTTCAATTTTTTAATTTGGATCCTTAGTTACATTTTGAGCAATAAATTTAATATATTGAAAGTCATAATACAAAATGATCAATTTAAGCATAAAGCCCTAACCCTAATATATGAGATCTCTAATAATATGTTAACCAACCATTGTTTTGACTAACTGGTGGTTGTTTAAATCTTCAATTCAGGTTCTCAATTTCACTAGAAATTCCTAAATAAGCACTAATAACCCTAATTTTAGGATTTCTCTAATTCCAACCAAAGCAATAGAATTTTAGGAAAATTGACATCAAATATAGAAAGAACAAGCTTGATTGCTTGAAAATGTCTACGTGATGGAATGAAATATGTGAAGGAACAAAAATAGGTAAAAAAGGTTGATTTTTTAAGAGTTTTTTTGCAAAGTTTGCCAAATCTTGATAACATTGACACTAAGGAGGATAGGGGAAGGCTAGGTTGAGGTCAAGGAAGGCCAAACAGCCTTTGTGAGTTCTTATTTTGGTCTAGAAGGGCTTGATTTAAAGTGTTTTGGTTGTTAGAAAAGTTGTCAATAACAATTTGTCATGTTTTCCAAATTTCCAATAACTCATCCAGGAGAAGAGGCTTTATAATTTTTTAATAGCAAATGTAATTATGAGTTTATATATCTTCTAAGATGGTTAAGGAGATGGAGGAATATATATTAATTTTGAAAATCTAAACTTAATTATTTGTATCTATATTATTTATATTATTTTTGTTTTAACATGCATATGGCACGTAAACTTTTGGGTTAAGTGGTATAACAATATTTGATCCTAAAGCGTCAATCAGAATCTTCCCAAAGTGGAATCTTTTTGACAAATTGGTATTAGAGGTGATGATGCTATGATGATGTGCAACATGATAACAAGGTCATCAATATTTCTTTCGCATTGGAGTAGGGATATGGTGCATATACGTGGAACATTATTAACAAATGTGCATCCCATAAGACAAGCCCACAAATGATTTTGTAAAATTCCAACAAAGTAATATTGGCCAATAGTGTTAGATCAAAGATGAACATTGGTGACGCAACATGAGGTTCCTACGGATTGAGGTGGACATATGGGGTGGTTTTGTGGAGATAAGCATGTGGGGGTAGACATATGGTTCTTACAAACAACATTTAATGAGGGAAAGATTGTAAATATACATGTACAAGTGAATTCTAGGTGAGAAAAGAGTAAAAGGCTTGAAAATTGATATAAGGAAAAGTAAAAAGATACTCTAAGAGCATTGATTTAGAAACTATTTTTAGAAACTTTTTATAAGAATAAAAACTAACTATTTTTAAAGCTTATTATTATTATTATTATTATTATTATTATTATTATAAAAGTAATATTAAAACTTTTTAAAAATTTTCTATTAACAAATTTTCTAAAAACACCTGTTAACTGGACCCATTAATATAACATGATTGAGCCCAAATTTATAGACCAAACATTTGATTTAGTAGTATCACAATATCTTATATTAAGGTCGCAATTAGATTTTCCTCAAACTGTCCCAATAAATAACTATTTGTAAACTCATACGTTTTTTTGTTTTAATAAGATTATAGACTAATATATTAGTATCATAAGATACGGTAAGTTTCCTAAAAATAGGCTGAATTACATAGCTTCGCCATTTATCTTATATTAATTCATGTGTTACTTCAATGATAATAGGATGAAATGTTATGCATAGATTTCAATTGATCCATGCTTCTTATTCACCTTGTCCCATACTGATATCTAGCAGAACATTTCTAAAGGTTAACTTCAGGAATCTGTACACATGTAGGCAGCGTTAGAATTGAGAACATGGGTAACCAAATCCAATTAATATCCAACTGGGGCTTACAAACTCCTAAGCTTATTTCAGTACCAACTAGTATCATTGATAACCTTTAAAAACAAAACATTAGAAAATTTTGTCACAATGCTAGGAGAGGTGTTTATTACTCATAACCCTAATCTACAGTGTTTTGCACACACGCCTCCGGAAACAATAGAAGTTGTGATTTGAAGTCATGATTTCAAACAAAACTGTGTGGATTAACAGCCTATGTGCAACAACATTTATCCAATATGATTACTTGATAGGCAGCATAATGGGGCCAAGACCTTCCTCAAGTGGGTTTGCAGGCATTGCATATTTACGTGCAATGACAACCGAGTTAATAACCTCATTGGTGGGAGGAAACACTGAAAGAACCTCGAACCCACGAAGGTCACAAGGATCAAGCACTGGATAGAGAAAAGCGCGAGCCCCATGTGCGCTTCTCAGCATCAAAAGAGCTCCTGGAGCCATGTACCTAGCCAAATGATCAACAAATTTAACCTTGTCCTCTTTGTCCATGCCAACTAGAGCTGCCAAGAAAACAACTTCATAATCTTTCAGAGCATTGGTTTCATTCATTATATCATTGGTATGGAAGAACATTCTTTTGGATAAGTCAGAATCAGATGAATAAGCCAATAGCCTGTGAATTGGCTTAAGGGTCAATATCATGTTGTGAAAGGTGGTATTGGGAAGGTGTTTGGAGGCCAAGACAATTGAGGTAAGAGGAAGGGGACCTGAGCCCACAAAGGCAATTTTGCTAGGGACATGGGTGTAGTGTTGGCTAATGATATTGAATTCAAGGAGGCTAAGCTTGAGATAATTAGAATAGTAAGGAAAAATATTGAGATGGTCAAGAGGGTTTTCATATGAGCCTAAAATGGTAGTAGTGACTCTCCAAAAGTCCCTCAGCCTCACCACATAGCCTAATGAGCTTTGACCTCATTTCTTGCACCTTTTTGCACAGCTTGGTTACATCAATAGGATTTGGTGGCATGCGTGTGAGCACAAGTTTTGTGAAGATAATGTTGACATCTTTGGAAGGCTTGAGGCTCTCATGGCTAGAGATTTGCTCATACAACTCCCATATTTTTTGAACCAAAGGCTCATCCTGGCAATCCTTGTCAAAACTATAAGGTAATTGGCAGACTCTCCAAGGAAGGGTATTGAATTGAATGACAGAAAATTCAAGAGCTAGTTGCAGCTTCCAGTCCTCCAAGTTTGTCATTATTATATGGAGCAGTTATGTGTATGTGTCAAGAAGGAAACTCATTTCGTGCATTTGACAAGCCAAGTTAACGGAAAATTTTTAGGTACTCTTGAAGAATGGATAAATAGTGCATCATCCTTTGACATTTAAGATTGATCTCACCATGAATTTAATGAGTAGACCCCACTATGAATGTGAGAGGAGGGAACACAATTCTTCGTATTCCAGGAATACCCAAGTTAACCTACTAGTTGATGTTTTGTGTAATGTGCAATGTATTTTAAAGTATTTTGTAAGAAATAATATCATATTTCATGTATAATACTCCCACTATGAATGTGAGAGGAGGGAACACAATTCTTCATATTCCAGGAATACCCAAGTTAACCTACTAGTTGATGTTTTGTGTAATGTGCAATGTATTTTAAAGTATTTTGTAAAAAATAATATCATATTTCATGTATAATACTTTTTATGTGTTATAATATTTGGGGAGACAACTTCAATTATATTACATGTTATTAGAAAGAAAGAATAGCTATGAGCCAATTGTTTAAATAAATTTACAAATATTTAATTATTTTCACTAATTTAAGTTTAATTACAATTATCTTTTTTTTCTTTTTTTCTTTTGAGAAGTTCTTTTTCATTCTTGATTATAAGTATTCCAAATAATGTTTGTTGCAATATAAATTTTATAAAAAAACCATATAAATTATTTTTATACAAATAATTAATGCCCAATTATGAATAATTAATATATGAAAAAAAAATTAAATTACTCCATTAATAAATGAAAATTAATTAATACATTGACATAAATGCTAAATATTTGATGAGGTGGAAGGTTAAATGAATAGAAATTTCATGTAGGGAAATTCAAATATTTATTTATGAGGTAGTTGAAGTCTACCAATCATATTCATCGTCACATCAATTTGCAAACTTTATATAGTAAATTTGTAATACTCTGATTAATACTAGAGATACAAACTTTTTTACAAAAAAAAAAAAAAAAAAAATTACAAACTACTGACGTGGTGAGTGGTTATTGATAAAAAAAAAATTAATAATGTTAATGGTGGGCTTAGATGAAAACCAATAAGAAGTTGGCTACATCAATAGTTTGTAAAAATATAGTAAAATAATTTGTGGTTGTAGCATTCCTTAGACTCTTCAACATTTTTCATATAATTTTCATTCCTTCTCAAGAAATTGGCACTTGGAAAAACCTTAGAAATAATAAATATATGAAAATAAATTGATTTACTCTATTTATACTCTATTTAATTATATTGTACAAAATGTTCAAGTGATAACCTAGAGCTAATGACTTCCTTTGTTATGCCCATGTTTGTATAATTTAAAATATGAATATATTATATTTAATAAATTAAAAAAGATTTAATTATTTCAATTTATTTAAACATAAAATTATTTTATATTTTTATTGCAAGTATTAAGAAATTTGCTTTTGACTTTTGATGGTTTTTGTTTTAATTGTTGTCAAAGGTATAATTATAGAATATAGTATAATAAATACGTATTCACTCTCACATAATTGTGGGTCTAAATGGATTCTCAAAAAAAAAAAAAAAAAAAAAAATTGTGGGTCTAAATTCATCATAAGACTTGCGAGTGGAGTGCACACATTTTATTATACTCCAAGAGTATTTTATAATTTTTTCTTTTGAAGCAACTAAACATAAGGTTAAATGTCTTATTATTCCAAATAAATGATTTCTTATTCAAATTATATATTAGGGAAATGTTAACTAATTTCCTTAGGGAAATTAGGTTAGGAGCTATTTTAGAAACATTTTATTAGGAGAGTGATAAAATAATAAATATCGTTGACAGCTTTTTATGTTTCCCATGAAAGTGATGTAAAAATTTTCTATTATGGTTTATTAATAATTGCCTTAAAGGCATCCGTTAACATAACCCTAAAAACAAACATATAAATTCTTTTATATGAGTAATTAATGCACCATTTCTGGATAATTAATACATAGAAATACATTCATTTTCAACAAAGACATGGAAATTAATACAAGAATAGTATATTCTCTTCCCTCCTTAAAGAATGCGCCTCTGGGAAGTTAGGACCTTAGAGCAATTGCATTAGTATGTGCAAAAGTTTGCAAATACAAAAAGTGCTTAATTTTGCACATTTTAACAAAAAAAAAAAACACTCACATTAGTGCTTGCAAAAATGTGCAAATATACAAAACTGCTACAGTAATAGTGTATATATGCACGGTTACTGTTCATGTGCAAATGATTTTTTTATTCTTTTTTTCTTTCTCCTCCTTCATCTTGCTCTTCTCCTTTGTCTTCTTCTCACAACAAAACCACAATATCACCCCTGCCCCAGCCTCAACCACCGATCTCTATCTTTTTCCAACAACAAAATCACAAAACCACCCCTGCCCAACCTTAACCACAGATCAAGGTGGTACCACCCAAATACCAAAACCCACAAATTAAAATTAGCAATAACCCATCATAATACAAATATCCAAAAACTAAAATTAGCAATAACCCATCATAGAACCAGCAAGAACCAGATGAAATCAAACTTCAAAATTAACCAAAACCAAGATGAAGTCAAGTGGGGACCATGCAAAACTACATCAAGATCGGAGGTGGCGATGGTGGGTCGCTGCAACTGGGGTTGACTTGGGTTGTTGGTGGCGGTGTGATGATGGCGGTGGAGAGGTTGGTTTGAGTTTGAGATATCTATTGAAGAAAAAGAAAGAATAAAGAGAAGAAGGAAGAAGGAAAAGGAAAACAAGAAAGAAGGAGATGGTTCAGAGAAAAAGAGGGGTTGGTGTGAGAAAAAGAAACAAAGAGGTGGGTGGGGCCATGTAGGTAGTGGTTTGTTTGATATAATAAAAAATTAAAGAAATATTATTATTTAAATAAAATAGATGATAGAATAGATAAACTGATGTGATTGTTTGTAAAAGTGGGTGTGTAAAATAGAAAAAATATGTTTTTTTTTTGGGGCAAAATAAACAGAAATTTTGCATGAACTGATGTAATTGCTCTTAGACCACTATGACTGAGATTCTTGCTTTTATATCCGCTAGCTGATGTCCTAGCGTGAAATATCTTGTACAAAATTATCTTATGACCTATGTATGTAACTTATTATGTGCTATGATGATATAATAAGGAATCAACTTCCTTTATATTACATTTTACTTCTAAAAGAATGATATTTTGTTAGAAAGAGAGGAAATGCAAATTGTGGAAATCAATATAATTAAGAATAAAAAACTATTACTTAAAGAAAAAAAATTGGTGAAGAAAAAATTGTTAGAAGGGGTGCAACTAGTGTGGCTTTTCAACATGCTACTAGTGGGGCCTATTTGAACTGATGCCCTGGGGCATGTTAGCCCAAGCCCTTACCATTAGGCCAAATTAGTAATCTATTACTTAATTGAGTGAATTGAAAAATATTTAATTATTTTTATTTACTTAAGTGGATAATTATTTTTTATATTCTTAAATGCATGTTATTAAAATTTGCTTTTATAGTTTCTTTCAATTATTGTAAAGGCTTAAAGCAACTGCATTTGAGCAAGAATGTTTATATTCCAAGTTAATTGTTTCTTTTTTATTTAATCATATATATGATGTGTTTTTTTACATAGAACATTAATAAAGATATACAATTTTTTTTTTTTGGTGGAGAATCAATATAGCTTCAACTTAAAAAAAAAAAAAAAAAAGCTACAACTTATTCAACCAAAAATAAATAAATACAACCTCAATTAAGTGTATTTGATATGCGAAGTTAGAATATAAGTATTTTTTTTTTTTGTTGAGAAATAAATTAACTGTTAAACACACACGCACACACTTAATTACACTCTTTCACAAAATTCAAATATATTATTTAACTCAAAGTACCACTACAAAAAAACCTAAATTAGTATATATGTATGTTTGTTATACATAAACCAAAAATAAAAATGCAATGTCACTGTCTCAGTCATATAAAACCTTCATCTACTCTATCACGAAAAAAAGAAAAAGAAAAAAATCATCTACATTCTTATTTTGCCCAATCTTCAAACCCGTCAATTATAAATACTATTANCAAAAATAAATAAATACAACCTCAATTAAGTGTATTTGATATGCGAAGTTAGAATATAAGTATTTTTTTTTTTTGTTGAGAAATAAATTAACTGTTAAACACACACGCACACACTTAATTACACTCTTTCACAAAATTCAAATATATTATTTAACTCAAAGTACCACTACAAAAAAACCTAAATTAGTATATATGTATGTTTGTTATACATAAACCAAAAATAAAAATGCAATGTCACTGTCTCAGTCATATAAAACCTTCATCTACTCTATCACGAAAAAAAGAAAAAGAAAAAAATCATCTACATTCTTATTTTGCCCAATCTTCAAACCCGTCAATTATAAATACTATTAATTTCAACGGAAGTCAAATGTACTATGCTAAAAGTAAGTTTATGCAAGCAGCAAGTGATTGGCATACAATATCTAAAACACAATTAGAATAAATTATGCAATCATTTAAATGCTTCTTTCCTTTCTTTTTTGACTTGAATGCTTCTTTCCTTTCAATTCCATACATCTTTTAATTTTAGCTACTGTAATTAGGATTTTAGTTCAATACGGTTTATTTATTAACTTGAACTGTTCTCTATGATATGAGGCTGTTCCATTAATCTTTATAATATAGACTCTTTTTTTCTTTTTAGAAAAGAGCTGAAAATTTCATTAAGAAAAATAAGGCAACTTGACTTGTACGACTGCTAACAGGTGTGGTAGATTAGTGGGGCATTTTTTATCCATACAAAAGAATCTGTGATATGTAAAACATGTTTAATAAGATTATGAGTTAATTATAGAGTTGTCTTCACAACAGATATGAGAAAAACTTATAACCTCTGTAATTATTTCAGCGTCTTGTATCAAATGACCAAACGAGGCCATAGAAATAGACTTCATTACACCCTCAAAAAAAAAAAAAAAATAGACTTCATTACTAGAGGATGAATAAAAGTTTTCATATATTAGATAAAGTAATCAACTCATTCATCTGCTTGTCATCCAAAAAAAAAATTACAAGATATTTTAATTTTAATAGATTTTGCTCCTGCAATAGCAGCACCTAGCATGTTTTATTTATTTATTTATTTAAATTTATTTATTTGTATTATTATTATTATTTTTTAAGAATGGTTTCATGCCTTAAAAACCATTGGAAGTATATCTGTGTCTATAAGACACTAGGGTTATGATCCAATGACGACATTTTCGGCATCAAGCTCATTGTTTTCTATTTAATTAATGGTACCTTAATGTATATATATATACTTTTTAACAAGGACAAAATATAAGTACAGTATCTTATGAGTTGTTCTTTAGGTTCTTTTTTTATGATTCAGTCATGTGACTACTTAACTAAAAAATATTCTTCTATCTCATGAGAAAAAAAATCCACATGACAAAATCTTAAAAGGAGAACCTAAGAAACAGCACCTAAATACTGTACCTAAGTCTTAATATTTTGATAATTAAATTTTTTTTTTAGAAGAATTTTTAATTTTTTAGTTTATCATTTTACTTTTTTTTTGGTTGCAAACTATATAATAGAAACTTTTATTTATAATTTCTTTATACTAATAACAGGTTGAAAACTAAATTTACATCTTCGGAAAGATGAAAAATAACGTTAAACTATAGTGTTTCAATATGGGAACTAACTTTTTTTTTTTTTTGATAAGTAGGAACTAACTTAAACCTATTTACAATGGTTATTACTAGTTTCAATATATATTATACTTTAATAATTTTATGCATTTTGCAGTTAAAATTTTATTTTTCATATTTAACTATGTAGAAAGTATCACATAATTTGAAATTTTAAATAATGTTACTAGATACATTGTAATATTTAATTTAAATTATGAAATAGATTTTAAAGATCTATTTCCACTCAATTATTTGGTAAGGTATAAAGTGAAAAACAAAAAGTGAGATAGGGGTCAGGATTGTATCATAGAGGCCAGATTTTACATTCAAGAATCATACAATAATTAAGTCTCCTTTGACAAGGAAATCAACCATATTCTCATGGGCATTCTTAATCATTAGTATCACTCAGTTCACACTAGTTGGCCAAATAAAAACATAAACCCAGCTTGTCTTATCCTATTATCAGAGATTCAGGGACATGAAATTGGGTCCACTGCCGGCTGCCGCCACAAGTAATAATTTTCTCATTGCAAGTTCAACTCGACTGATTTGTTATTGGATTATATTTTCGGATATATATGTGGATAAACTTAGCAAAAGGATGAAAAAGACTAATTTCCTTGATTTCAGTAGTTTGTCTATTTATTAACTATTCATATATTGAAATATAATGCTGGAAATATATATATTTTTTTGATTCAGCCAATTTTAAGAGGTTGGTGTGAAATCATAAGCTATCCAAAAATTTTGAGATTTTTTTTTTTTGACGGAACATTTTTTTTTTTTTGAGATTAAAACTTAATTATTGTTGTTGTTTTTGTTAACTATACATTCGTTAAAAATTGCAATTCTTTAATTTGTGTCATTATAATAAGCCATTTTGCTTTTCTTTTTAACTTTTTAGTGATTACACATAATTAATTTTAACCTTGTAAATCCTAACTAAATCAAAATTGGCTCCCATGGTCTTATAGAGAGAAAATGGTCTCCTATGAACCACGGTCCTTTCATGAGAACTGAGTCAAGATCCTCTTTGGAGAAGAATCTGACCAAAAAGAACCCATAACCAAGGTCCACACAGTCCATTCTAGCCGATGGCCTCCATAGTTGGCTTAGTTTAGATTGCAAGTAAGTAAAACCCACTGACCTCCCAACAAGCTTGACAATGATAGCTCTTGACCAAGGTCCTCTGATGCGCCGCTTCGTCTCCTTAGAGAGCTTGACATTTACCCTACCAACTCTGTTCCGATTAGCAGCTTCTTCATTTTCACAGTCAGATTCCACATCTTCATCCATAAGATTTTCAAACTCAAACGCTTTCACATACGCCCCTGGTATGTCACCCACTAGCTTGTCCTTAAAGGAGCCTCCGAAGGAAGCCTCTGCATTCTGGGAATCCGGCGAAGGAGAGCCCTCCCTGGAATCATTGTTGAAATCGGCGTGGTGAATGTCCTTCACCTTTTTATTACTCCGAGCCAGCTCCGCTTCTTCTTCTCTAGAGAGCAAACGTGGTTTCATTCTATCCAATCAAACGTGTAACTAACCGTTCCGCTTCGTTTTATTGTAGCATTTACGATTGTTGGCCTTTTGCCAAAATAAACATTGGCATGGTTTGGCCTGTCCCCAAAAAATGTCACAAATATATCTACACCCTTGTCCTTATGCGTCCTTCATTTTAGTACTGTACCTTATTGTTCACCTAGTTGAGAACAGCAGAGCTAAATACACCAATATTTTGGCAATTGTGTAGAAAGTAGAAAGTAGAAATCTTTCTGTAATAGAATTTAAAATATATATATATATATATATATGAATCTAATGTCCACCATTAAATTACTGCTTAAAATAACAACTTCAATAGCATCTAAAAAGGTCATGAAAAATATAATTATGTTTTAGGACGAGGGTTAACGTTACGGCTATTGCAGGATCCTTCATGGGACTAGTTGGCGACATGTTTGAATATTGCTTCCAAACTTTATAGGCTAGTTTAAGAATTAGATTGTGCTTTGAGTGTGCACAACAAGAGGCACCTAGTAACCAAGAATTGCTCAGCAAATATGTTTTTATAGAAGCGTATTATGAAAATTATTATACTTTATACCATTTATACATCATGTAGACATTTTTTTAAAAATTGTGGACATTGGTGTATACATTTTATATATGATGTGTGTAAAGAGTGTGCACACTATTGGCGTGAAACAATTACAATTCTAAATGATCGCATCTATACTTAATGACGAGAGAGGAATAGATGAAAACTTTATATATGTAAGCTGAAGCCCACCTCAAAATAAGTACTTTAACTCCCAAAGTAGTTTAGAGTTAAACACTTATAAAACCAACATCCAACACTCTTCTTAGAGCATTCGCATCAGTGCGTGTATTTTACACGCCCATTTTTACACTAAAAACCTACTTTTTCTATTTTATACATTCACTTTTACAAAACACCCACATCAATTCATCTATTTTATCACCACTTTTATTTAAATAATCATTTCTCTCAATTTTTTTATTATTTCCTCAACTAACCCTTATTATACACGCGCGCTCTCTCTCCCTCTCAACCCATTTTTTCTGATTTTGCTCTCTCTCTCTCTCAGCCCATCTCTCTACCCATAACCCATCTCCATACCCATTTCTGAAGCAGCTCTACCTCTCGGTCCATACCGCTCCACAGCTCCGATCCACAGCTCCCACGAGCTCCGATCCACAGCTCCGCACCACCACTTCGATCCACGCTCCGATCCAAGCTCCCACACGCTCCGATCCACAGCGCCGAACCACCGCTCCGATCCAAGCTCCCACACGCTCCGATCCACAGCGCCAAACCACCGCTCCGATCCAAGCTCCCACGAGCTCCGATCCACAACTACGAACCATCGCCGATCTGAAATTTCCATCTGAAACTCCAATCCAAGCACGGCGCCGATCTGAAACTCCGATCCAAGCACGGCGAGAAGAACTCCGATCCAAGCACAACGAGAAGAATGCCGATCCAAGCGCTCCGATCCAAGCACGCCGATCCGCCACAAGCGCCGATCCACTCTCTTTGTCTCCATTGGTGTGTCTGTGTGTGGGTGTGTTTGGTTTTGTGGTATCTGTGGGTTATTTTGTTGTTGATATTGTTGTTGATTTTGTGGTGGTTGATTTTTTATTTTGTCTGTGGGAGTGTGTATCGGAGGAAGAAGATGATGAGGGGTTGGTTGTGCAGATGGAGAAGAGAGAGAAAAAAAGGAGCGAATGAGGAAGTTTTTGTATTATAGATGATTATCCACATGCTGATGCGAATGCTCTTAGCCTAGCGTTTTTGTGGGGCTTTTGTGATAAACCCTGTTTGTAATATAAAAAAAAAGGCAAAACTGATTAATGCCATCCTAATAGCAGGGAAAAATTACTTTTTTATTTTATTTTATAAATGTAATATGACGTGGTGATACAAATGTTAGTTGACCAAAAAAAAAAAAAAAAAAAAAAAAATAGACGTGGTGATACAAATGTTAGTTGACCAAAAAAAAAAAAAAAAAAAAAAAAATTTATTTGGGCTGTTAGCCACATCAGCATTTTTCATCTAACACTTAACAGTAGAGATCAAATTGACACGACATTAAAAATGTTAGGAATCAAATTGATAAAATTAAAAGGTTAGGGACCAAATTGAAATATGGTGTAAAGAATAGGGACCAATGTTATACACACACACATACATAGACACATTAAAACATAGCATGTGATGGTTCTGTATGGCTCCATCAGCTCGTAATCTCCACCAGACAGATGCAACCAGTAAAAGTTCCTAGATAAAATGCCATGGTCTGAAGTAGACGGGCTTTGGATTTTTAGACTTCGGCTGATACTTCATCCCAGCACTATGTTTTTTTTTTTTTTTGTCTGGAGCAGAGAGTTTTTAGAAAACTTTGCAGTACGAACAGGCACCTCATAGATCCCAGACTGAAGCTTCAATAGCTATGTTGGATTGTTCCTCTGATGTAGTATTGACAAACTGCTTATGAAAGGATCAGAAAACAATTGCACAATTACATATCATCTCTAGATTGGGTAACTTTTAATAGCATAAAGTTCGAGAAATATCTTCCAGTTAGATGCGTTAGTTTCTTATGTCCTCTTCTGAAACATTAATTTGGTTTAGGAAACACAAAAGAAAATCAACTATGAGTATAATTGCCAGATTTTTATTATTATTATTATTAACCTTTGTATTTATTCTTATTAAATAAATAATCTGTCCGAACGAAATTCAGTTTCATTTATTGAACTTGAGCGATTTGTCCAGCTCAATATGTGTTCTATGAAGATATCCCATCAAATAAATAAATATTTATTTTGTTATTGTTTCTCAAGTAAATCATATATTCTATATATTTATCATAAAATGTGCAACATGCCTTTAACTATTATAAATTATAAAGATCCAAATTAGTGTGAGGTAGATAAAATGTTTTCTAACTGTACTGATCTATATATATATATATATATATAGACGCAATACTGGCATAAATTATGAACTTCTAATAATTAATATTGGGAAAAGATGAGCGTGGCAATTACTTCAACCAAATGATGTACCTCACCCTAATAATAAACTTTGTATGGAGATTTTTTCTACTTTCTAGTATTAGGCTAGTTAATTATTGTGGAAAAGCCTGCTAAGTGGTATTATATGTTCTCTTTTATCAGGAGAATCAAGTTTCTAATCCCCTCTCTCGTTGCTTTTTTATTATTTTTTTTTGGAAGTATTATTGTTGTAACTATAATTTTTTTTTTCCTTAAAACGAAAAATATTATGGAAAAGATCGAATATATACAACTCACCATGAGGATTCATAATCTATCTTGATCCCTAGGAGTTGGCTGAGTGGTTCTTAAGGCTTCGTGATATTCGTGGAATTGTGCGTTCAAAACTTCTTGTCAGCATCTTATGGGCCACCTCATATGAGATTTCTCAATGTAATAACTTGGTGCGTGTGAACCGGGAGAGCTGCAAGAAAAAAATCAATCTTGAAACTTTGGGATTGAGGAATTGTTGTTATTTCAGAAACAAAGATACAGGAATGGAAATCAAATCAAAGTATGTGAAAGCAATTATCTCAAACTTACCAGCGTAAAGGGAGCTTTCTAAGGTAGTTCATGCAATTGGATTTGGATGTGTAGCGGTAAGGTTGGAACAATTGCCATTGGATATAGAGGGATTTAATTACATCGTGTCCTAGCAATGCGACAGTTATTCCTTACCCGGAGTCCAATAACTTGCATCATATTCAGTATGGCCCCAGTCACAGATCAAAAAGGAAAAGAAATTCAAGTATACCAGCCTGATCGGTAAGATGGAGAAAGATGCAGCAGCTTATAGTTTAGCAATTAGCAACAAAAAAAAGAAAAGAAAAGAATGAGATGGAGATAGATGGCGACTTACAAAAGTTTATTAGGCTTCCAAATTCATCAAAGCTCCCACTTTCACGAGGATTCCTCACTATTTTTTTTTTTTAATAAAAATTATTTATATATTTTGCAATCACGGATTCCTGACAATCAGAGTGATCATCAACGCCATAAATTCCCAAACCAATTTCCCAAACGCGGCATTCTATTAGGGCGCCATATCCTCTTTGTGCCTGTCATGCCATTAGAGCTACCCTCTCCACTAGGTCCAGCCCCATCATTTGAGCTTTCTCCACGAAGTTCATTAGAGCTACCTTCTCCACTAGGTCCAGCTCCATCATAGTTACCATCATGGCTTGGTTCAACTCTAGAGCTTCCATCTGCCGGTACCTCTGAGTTTAGATGATTATCATAGAAAACGAAATCCATCTCGTTGGTTTTGCTGAGATCTTCAATGTCTTGCTTAAATACAAAATGGGCCCTGCAGTTCGTAACCATCAAGCCTGTACCTTCTGTTTGAAATTCAATTTGAAAATAAAATCCATTCTCCCCAAGTTCGAAATTATCGAAGAATTCTCTGCGTACATAAATCAGCCAAAGGTGTCTTGATTCAACCGGACCAAAATTTTCGGGAGAGGGAAATTTTCGGGTGTAGACCATGAATCTGTCAGATCCACTTTTTGGATGCAACGGAATGGAACAAGAAAGCATATGTCTCGTTCTATCATGAGATCCACTATCAAACAAACCACCTAGGCCAGAGGGAAGATGCTCAAAAGCAGCGCCCATTCCAATTGCCAAACATTTCTCATCAAAATTGGGAGGCACTTGCAGAGTCACTGAAGCCCCTGCACTTTGATGGCTAAACCATTTTGGAAATTTTCTTCCAGGAACAACGAGATCATAACTCTTTGTTCCTGAGAAGTCATAATAACAAAGTTCCTGAAACATAAAAAACATGATGTTTGAGAGAGAGAGAGATAGAGAGAGAGAGAGAGAACCTGAAAGTAACATGATAGCAATGTTAAAAACTTGTCACTGAAGCCTTGATTGTCAGCCAATTTGAAGCAATTGAGAAGATATACATTCGGCTCAAAAAAGCTTTCCTGTTTTAATTGATTAGGTAATGTTTCTAGTGAGGTACAACCATTTGCCCAAATACTTCGAGTAGATAATGGAATTTGTGGCAAAGATCGAAGACTAGTGCAATTCTCAATATATATAACTTTCAACTTGGATAGCCGAATGATGCTTTCAGGTAAACAAACAAAATTATTTTCGCTTAGATTTAGATTTTCTAGGAGGTGCAAGCTGTCAATATCATTAGGTACTGCTCGAAGATTGCAATCCCTTAATTCCAGTTTGACTAAAGAACGCAAACAAGATAGGGAGGGCAATTCCAAACGCACAGGATTTGGACTCTGTGTAGACAATGTCCCTTCACATCCATGAAAACATAGTACTTCGAGATTTTTTATGAGAAAGATGGAGGAAGGTGGCTCTCTCACAGCAGTTCCAATTTCTAGCTTCTTTAGGCCTATGAGATTCCCAATGTTCTCCGGCAAATCTTCAAGTTTTGAACAGCCAGATAGAAAGAGAGTTTTAATATTTGTTATATTACAAGTGGCATTTGGAATACTCAGAAGCTCCTTACAATCGCTTAGATTCAATGAAGTAAGATTAGATAAATGCTCCAATGATGATGGTAGTTCTCTTATGGCAGTTTTATTCACATCTAGCTCCTTCAAGCCTGTGAGATTCCCCAAGTTCTTTGGCAATCTGTGAAGTGTTGAGCAACCAGATAGAATGGGCTCTTTTAGATATGTCATACTACAAATGGTATCTGGGAGACTTAAAAGGTCCTTGCAATCACTTAAATTCAATGACGTCAGGCGAGTTAAATGCTCCACTGATGATGGTAGTTCACTTATAGCAATTCCAATCACTCCCAGGTTATCTAGGCATACAAGATTCCCTAGATTCGTTGGCAATTTGTTAAGTCTTGAGCAACCAGATAAAGTGAGCGTTGTTAGAGACGTCAAACAACAAATGGTATCAGGAAGACTTAAAAGGAATTTGCAGTCTCTCAGACTCAATAGAGTAAGGTCAGTTAAATGCTTTATTGACAACGGTAGTCCTTCTATAGCAGTCCCAGCCAAATCAAGGAGTGGTAAACGTGACATATTTCCCACAATCTCTGGAAAATTCTTCAACCTCAAACAACCATTAAGATCAATAACAAGACATTCTGAGTTGATCTTGCATGGAAGACTTTTAAGACATACACAACCATCCAGATCCAATAAAATAAGTTTTTCAAGATATCCGAGTGAAGTGTGAATCTTAGACAAACTTGTACAGCCTTTAAGAATTAGCTTCTCAAGATTTGGGACTTCGGTGAGGTCGGGGATCTTGATCAAGTCCTTGGAGTAACTGAGATCGATGTGTTTTAACATCTTTGAACTCTGTTTATATATATATATATATATATAAAGTAAATAAAGAAAATTAGACCATTTTGAACATAATGTTTATATTAAGAAAAAAAAAAGCACGTTGTTGCATTAGTGGAAATCTTACCTTAATTCCCTTCCATAGTTGCTTTAAACTACCGGCATGCATAATGAGTTCAATGAGTTTATTTGGATGGAAACTTTCTGGCAAGGATTTCAAAGGATAATTAGCCCAGTTCATAAAACATAATTCATTAGAAAGATAATCTAGACCTCGGGGAAGGTGGACATGATCGATTTGAAGCAATCTTAAGTTTATCATCTTTGAGAAGACTTTAGCATTCAAGTGTACTTCCTTTTCTTCTATAAAAGATGAGCTAAGGAATATGCCTTTAACTTTTTCTGTTCCCTAGTAACAAAAGAGAGAGATAGAGAGAATAAGCATACTGTTAGATAAGAAACACTTAGTTGTATTGCCCAAATATATAAGATAAGAAAACCTAAGAAGTGGTATAGTGAACTTACTGTATCATGTTTCAGTACATGAAATATATCATCACTAAGCCACAACCTACTACGTTGACCGTGCTCATCAGGGTATTTACGACGAACAATTTCCCTACCAAAATCTTGTAGTGTATCATGGATCCACAAGTTTCCAAAACGTGAGACTTCTATGAGAGATTTTTCCACAAGAACATCTATTTCTATGCTCGTTTGTAGTATATTTGCTACCCAATCTTTGTTGAACCCATTGAAGAAACAAGCAATATCTAAAAACACGTTTTTCTGTTTAGAATATAAGCCATTAAAACTGATTTCAAAAACACCCATCAATTGACTTGGAGGATCTTCTTTCAGATTATCTAGGATATCTTTCCAATCAACTGGTTCTCTTTTCATCAAGTTAGCACCCAAAACTTTAAGAGCTAAAGGAAGTCCATCAGCATAGTGAATAAAATTTTGGGACATTTTCATGAAATCTTTTGGAGGATAGTCCTTCTTGAAGACTTCCCTACTAAAGAGTTTAAGAGCTTCATTCTCCTCCAGTTTCATAATGTTGTATATTTCAGCTTTAGTCATACCATGTTTGATCAATAGATGCTTATCTCTGGTTGTTATAATGATTCTACTCCCTTGACCAAACCAATCTCTCTTGCCTGCTAATGCATTTAATTGGTCAAGTTGATCCACATCATCAAGAGTGATAAGAACCTTTTTCTTACATAATCTATCCTTTATCATATTGATTCCCCACGGAATGTCCCGTATTTGGATGTCGCTTTCAATCAAGATATCATCAAGAAGTTGTTTTTGTAGAGAAATTAGACCATTTTTACAACTTTCTTCTCTAACATTGCCAATAAAGCTACTGGCATCAAAATGATAATGAATCCTTTGATGAAGGACTCGTGCTAGGGTTGTTTTACCCATTCCACCCATTCCCCAAATTCCTATAAAACGTACATCTTCCAACCCAATGCCTAAATATGAATTTTTTATTTCTGTCACACGAGAGTCCAATCCAACACAATCCTCGTGAACATTTGAGTATATAGAATTCAATTGACCATATATCTTCCTGACAATCTCTTCAATAACTGGTGACTCGCTCCTACAAAGAGGAATATTGAACAAAAAATTTATTGAGTCAGAAAAAGAGGCAAAAGGCTCAGAGAAAAATACTTCATAAATTTCAATTTAATTACTATAGAAAAGGGAATTCTGTTCTCAAAAAAGAAAAAAAAAAAAGGAATTCTAAATATCAATATAGGAAGAAAGAAAGAAAGAAAGAAAAATAAAGAAAAAAACAAACAGACCAAACAAAATTTGCACTGCATAGTTGGGCATCTGGACTTATCATTTGCGAAGTGGCCTTTGTTTGGAATGGTTGAAAAGAAACAATTGCCTTTTTGAATCTGAAATTAACAGCCTTCAATAAAGCTTCGGATAGATAGCATTATTTCAGTTTTAATATGATTCATAATTTTTTTTTTTTTAACTATTTCTAGTTCTTTTCTTTGTAGCATGTCATATTATATTAAGTATAGGCTTGTAGCTTCACTATTTTTCTAATTCAGCTTTAGGAATTCTTTAAGCTTTCGTTGGTAGGAGAATTTTTTCTCTACAAAAAAATTGAGCTGTAAGTGATGACGAAGATGATGCCAATAATTTATTTAAATGTAAAAGGAAAAAAAGAGGGGCAAATTTCACTTTAAAGATTATTGAGTTCATTCGTAAGTGATGACAATTGAGAAAGATGATGCCAATCATTTATTTAAATGGAAAAAGGAAAATGATGGAAAAAAGGGGGCAAATTTCACTTTGAACCCTATAAATTAGGGAGAGTCCAAATTAAATCACATATTATCAAAAGTATCAAATTAAACATTGAACTTTTGAAAGTAAACAAATTTATTTTAATTTTGAAAAACAAGTAACAAGTAACAAGCACTTATCTTCACCACAAGTATAAGTGTTTGTAGGGTAACCATTACACTAAGGGTGTGCGGGTAGTTATTTTCACATATTTTATAAGAAAAAATAGAAATAATAAAGTATAAAAAAGACATTAAAGTTACAGTTAATCTTTCAAGTATTTTAGTTATAAAGAGAATTGAGCTGTAGTTTCTCCAAAAAAAAGAAAAAAAAAAAGATTTTTTTTTTTTTCTCTTAACTCGACACATAATCAGTATTAATAAATGCTAATTATTTTATTATAATAAAAACTAATATAAAATTCCGATAAAAAAAAACTAATATAAAAATTTTATTATTTTATTGGTAGGTATCATAATAATAGCTATTTATTAGCTATTTATTATCAGATCAAGACACAAATTGGTTTTTTATGTAGACGGAGATTGAAACCCAAATATCTTATTCAACTATCATAAACTTCTCTCTCAAAAAAAAAAAAAAAAAACTATCAGAAACTTTACCAGTTGAACTAACTGGAACCCACGTATCATAAACGTTTTTAATAGAGCTAATTCTTAAAAAATGTATTTAGATCCACTAGTTTTCCATTCCTAACAAAAACCAAGCATTAAGCCGTCATATTGGACAATTAAAGTAAACTTATGGGCCCGTAAGTTTCCTTTAATTGTCCGATATGACAACCACCCAGGTGGGAGTTCCAGCTCTTGAGCTGGTTCCCTATTAATTCAGTTAGATCACTGGTTTCAAAACTATGGTTATTTTCCCAACCAACCCAAATATGACATACTTCTCTCTCTCTCCATAGACTCCATTTTTCTGTTTTTATACCAAAGAGAGTAAATTTAACTCCATTAGAATTTGAACCTTAAAGATCAGTTCATACAAGATCCAAGGACGGGTATGTTAGAAATTGTCTCAAATTCCTAATTGGGTTTGGTTTGGGTTTCCTTGGTGTGAAAAAAAAGTCTATTCCTTGTTCACTAATGATGGTATTCCTTGTCCACCAACAAAAGTATTCCATGCCTTGTATTGGAATAAGATTTGCATGGTAAAGATCTAAATCACAAGTCCTTGTAAAGTCATAAATCCTAGTTCATGGTCAATGGTGAAATTAGGCATTTCATTCATGAAGACTATAACATATCAATTTGATGATTTGTCTTGATCACAGAAGTATAGACTTTTGATTGATATGTTTTTGTGTTAAGTGTGTAAGTACACCTAACTGGACCGTTGTAAGATTTATTGTTCTATTAACTACTGTCACCTAAATTAAACAATGAATTTCATAACTGCTATTTACATAGACTCTCAATTTTAAGAGAATGGTGAACTCAAACATGAAATGTTGGTTGCTTCGATCGATACCAGAGTGAGATATTGCACGGTCAAAACCTTTGCCTGTTAGGTAATCGTATGTAGTTTTGTGGGAATACACATTCTCTAGATAAAATCCATAATCTTTTTCTAAAGACACAAAACATCTTCTTGAGATAAGTTTATTGGGAATTGATCATTCAAAGTGTTTGGCCCAACCAATTTAGTAAAGAGTTACTAAAGTTTATATTTAATGAAATTAAATTTCATAAATATATGTAATTGAAATATTTAACTTGGGACTCAAGGAAATAAGATGTAGTGATTTACGAAGTGACAGTAACTTTTATGATTTTGTTTCGCTATAGATTATTTTATAAGGGGGTCGAATATTAATAATAGAGCCTTGGGATAAATATTTTATTAATAAAATTTAGGGTGCAATTATATTTTAGTAGTCGAATAAAATATAAATAGTAAGTCTGAGCTTGTCAAGAGTTGACAAAAGGTCCAAAACTCATTAAAGCTATTGATTTCTAACATCATGGAAGTAGATCTTGTTTTGTATGAGATAAAAACGGCTTTCTAGCAAATATATCGTACAATGCCATAATAAGGTACCAAATAATCGTATGTAGCAAATATATCGTACATAAAAAGAGTTTCATCCGCGAAGTGCTTACAAAGATAAATTTGTCGCAAAATCTTCTCGACCTTATTATGAGCTGTGTGAGCTCTAGCTCCTCATCAATTCTTTTTAATGGGTGGAGTCTTGAGCCTTTCCTGCCATCTAGGGGAATCAGACAGGGTGATCCTTTGTTGCCATATTTGTTTATCCTTTGTATGGAATATTTGGAGCAGCTCATAGAGGAGAAATGTGGCCAGAAGCTTTGGAATCTGGTCAAAACCTCCCAAGGTGGTATAGCCTTCTCCCACCTAATGTTTGTAGATGATATTATGCTTTTTGCTAAGGCAAATCAAATTAATTGCTCAACTATTAGGGAAGTCCTAGATGAGTTTTGCAACAAAACTGGTTAGACTATCAGTGTGGCTAAGTCTCGGGTATACTTTTCGCCAAATATAGACAGGGAAGCAAGGGAGTCATTTTGTGATATGTTGGGTTTTGCCTCCACCTCTAATATTGGTAAGTACCTTGGAATCCCTATTATGCATCTTGGCTCATCCTCTCTGGATTTCAACTTCATCTTGGATAGAGTCAAGAACAAACTTGCTGGATGGAAGGCTAATCTCCTTTCTCGGCGGGTCGGGCTGTCCTTATTCAGGCTTCGTCCTCTACGATCCCTGCCTATGTTATGCAATGTAATCTCCTCCCAACCAGAATTTTAGAGGGCATCGATCGAGTAAATAGGAGCTTTTTGTGGGGTTCATCAGAATTGGCAAGGAAAGTTCACTGGGTGGGTTGGGAGAAGGTGACCCAACCAAAAGTTGAAGGTGGGCTCGGTCTGCAAAGTGCTAAAGGGAGAAATTTAGCGATGCTAATCAAGTTGAATTGGAGGTTTCACACGGAAAGTGAGAGTTTATGGGCGTGAGTTCTTAAAGCCAAGTACTGCACAAACCGAAGACTAAACTCGAGGAATCCTAATAGCTTGCCAAGGTCTCAAATTTGGAGGGGTATGAATAAAGGTGCGGAGCTATTTCAGCAAGGAGTTACATGGGCGATTGGGAAAGACAGTAACCTGAGTTTTTGGTATGATGCTTGGACAAAAAATGGCTCCCTAAGACAGCAAGTTCAAGGTACTCTGCCTAGGGGGGTAGCGGAGTGGAAAGTTAAGGATATAGCATCCTCAGAGGGGTGGAGGTGGGATCATATCCCCTTTGATTTTCCTTCCTCACTCAAGCTGGAAATTCAAGCCATTCCTTTTGCCTTAGCTTCTTTGAGTAGAGATAAAATTTTGTGGAAGGAGTCTCCTCGTGGGGAGTTTAATCTGAAAAGTGCTTACAAAATGGCCTATGGATTGAATCCAAACTCAGACTTTAGTGGACAATGGATTTGGAAGCTTCATACTCTCCCAAAAATTCATTTTTTTCTTTGGAAGTGTGTTCACAACAGTATTGGGGTTAATGGATGTTTATCTGCTAGGGGAATGGCGGTTGATGCCCGGTGTCCTCGATGTCTGAAAGAAACTGAGACTATTACTCACGCTCTTCGTAACTGCGATTTGGTTAGGCCGGTGTGGAATAAGTTGGGAGCGGGGGGTTTTGATAGGGATTTCTTTGTATCAGACCTGGGCAATTGGTTGGCAACAAATGGCAAGGCTGGAAAAGCTACGGATGAAAATCAACCTCCTTGGAAAATCATTTTCTCCTTTGCTGTATGGATTATCTGGAAAAATCGGAACCAATATGTGTTTAATAATAAGGCACAGAACCCTCACATTGCAAAAGATATTATGAGCAACTCTGTGGAATACTACTTTTGTGCCTATCCAAAGAAAGGAAAACCTTATACGGTGATTAAACAAGTTTATTGGGATAAACCTGCAGTAGGGTGGATGAAGCTAAATACAGATGGGTCGTCATTGGGCAACCCAGGGCTAGCTGGTGGAGGTGGTGTCATTCAGGATTGGACTGGCAGATGGATTGTTGGTTTTTCCAAGAATATTGGCATTGCTTCGAGCCTTATGGCTAAACTGTGGGCTATTCGGGATGGACTTATGCTTTGTGTGGAGAGGAATCTGGATATGGTGGAGATCGAAATGGATGCGAAGGCTGTTGTGGATATGTTAGGAAATCCCCAGTATTGTAATAGATCGATTTCTTCCCCCCTTGAGGACTATAGGAAACTGATCTATGAAATCCCTCAATTTCGGGTGAAGCATTGTTACCGTGAAGCCAATAGTTGCGCAGACTTCATGGCGAGGAAAGGGATGTTTCAAGACCAGAATTTCATTGTTTTCGAGAACCCCCCTGAGGATATGGCTGGTGTTGTTGAGAATGATCTTTCTGGGGGTAGTGTGGCTAGGCGCTGTACTGAGATGAGTTTTTGTTTGTAGTTTTCTTTAGTGTATTCCTTCTGACCAAAAACTAAAAAAAATACAAAATACAAAAAAGAAAGAAAGAGAACATAGAAAAAACAAATGGAATTAATTAATGTGGGTCAGCCATAATATTCCAAGGCGGAAAGGCCTAAATAGTTATAATATATGCTTACTAAGTTACTATTGAGTTGAAGACATTGAATTGTATTGTACGTTTTCCTAAAAAAAAAACAAAAAAAAAAAAAAATTGTATTGTATTTATACTAAATCCTGATCTAATCCATGTGTATACTAAATCTTGAAGTAATCCAAAGTTCTAATTAGGGGTGGCAAATGGGCGGGTTGGGTCATAAATGGATTGAGTATGTAATTACTCATTTATCCATTTATGACCTGTTTATATATAAATTAATTATTCATTACCCACCCAACCCATTTAATTAGTAACCCACTCATTTAATCCATTTAACCCAATAATATCTCTAAAACTAGTTGAATACCCTATTGACTTCCAAAATTACCAAAATACCCTTA
Organism: Quercus suber; assembly: GCF_002906115.3. Taxonomy (NCBI): domain Eukaryota; kingdom Viridiplantae; phylum Streptophyta; class Magnoliopsida; order Fagales; family Fagaceae; genus Quercus; species Quercus suber. Next base: position 913,933 of record NW_027069734.1, read on the forward strand.
AATACTCAAAATTACCCAAATACCCCCTACACTTTCAAAATTACCAATATACCTTTGGCTTTGGACATTAAAAAAAAAAAGGACAAAAGTAAAAAAAGGCAGAACAACTAAAAAAGATTCAAGGACCACAAATCTTTAGAATGGAAGCAAATGCACATCAGAATTTGTACGAAATAAGGCACAAACAAACTTATCTAAATAATAATAAAATTAAAATTAAAAAATATATATATCTCACCACTTTGGCGTTGATATTCTTGTTGCCAGTGGTGGGTAGATGTAGAAAGAAGAGGGGTAAAGAAGAGAGAGAAATACACAAATTGAGAGAGGGAATAAGTTTGTTAGGACCACAGGGTTTTTCTGGGTTTCTTTGCGAAGAAGATGAGGTTTTTCCTTATAGTTTTCTTGGCTACCAAACACAGAAGGGAGAAGATTTACATGGCTTTTCCGTTTGATTTTCTCTGCTATCAAACACAGTCATTAATAATTTTTCTTTTTCTTTTTAAATTTATTTCTAAAAAATCAAAGGAAATCGTTGTGGTGTTGTTGATGATCAGAAAAAGGTAGAAAATTCAAAGAATTAAATCTTCAATCAAAGATTAGAAGAGCAAGAAGATCTTCTTTACTGGCAGATAAGATGCGAGAGGAAGAGATGGGGAGGAAAAAGAAAGAAAATACTAAGAGAAAGAGAAAGAGAGACAAGCGTGAGATTAGATTTGTTATTTGGTTACTGAGAAAATTAAAGTTTCGATTTAAATTAAAGTGTTGCTAATACACTTTTGTTTGGTTACTGAGAAAATCAAAGGGAAAGTGTTTAAGGAGAGTGTGACTAATAGTGAGACTGAGGTCAAATGTTTTGGTTTAAGGATGTTATAATGTTTATTTAAGTTTTAGATTTTAGAAAGATTTAGTGGGTTTTGGTGGGTTTATTTAAATTTAAATTTTAGATGGGTTTAGTGGTTATTAGTAAATTTATCCATTTAGACCAAGGGAGTCAATACCGTACCGGAAGCTATACCGGTTTGCCCAGCGATACGGTATATTTCGGATACCGGTCAATACCGGTGTACCGTTTCGGGTTTACCGCTATTTTTTATATTTTTAAATAAATATATATATATATGTATGTGTGTGTATATATATTATAATAAATATAAAAGTTTACCATAAAACATTTCATCAATTCAAAACTAATTATTTATAATTTTAGACTTTAGTATCAATTAAAAGAAAAAAAAACACACAATATAAAAAATAAAAAGCTTAAAAGTTATCATTGCATATTAAAAAAATAAATAATACTAATAAGTTAATGCAAATAAGTTATCATTCTATCCTAACAAAAATTCAAAAAATTACAAAACTTAAAAAAAAAAAAAAAAAAAACCTTTTTTCTGTACCGGCCGGTACGCCCGGTATCGGCCGGTATTGCCCGAAATTGACTGGAATGACCGGTACGGTATCAACTTCCTTGATTTAGACTCATCTAATTAAATAATCAAATGGGTCTTTACCAATTTAATCCAAATATTCAAATGGGTTGGGTTAAGACTTATCCAAATAAGGTGGGTAATGGGTAGATTCATGGATATGGATAAAAATTACCATCTCTAATTCTAATACTCGCAATACAAGTAAAATTAAGAATTCTTTTCTTACACTTAAAGCAAAATAAGAATTATTTGCTAGAATTAGGACTGGATCTTGGTATCTTTTTAATTGTAACACTTTTCTATCTAAATGAATGGAGATATCAAGTTACCCACTTGACAAAAGTTGCCTATTTGAGCTTATTTTAATTCTATCTAATATACAGGGGAAATTAATTGAAAATTTCTCCAATTCGACTAGAAAATTATAGAAAGAAATGTGCAAACAAGTAACCATAAATTACAACCATTAACATCATTCTCCAAAAGTTTTCAGAAGAAATTCTTACCTATTACGTAAATCCCAGCCAGCAATATTCGCAACTTTTTCCAAAGCATATCTCCAGTTCTTCACTTCATCTATCTTATCCTCGAAACGAACACTATGGGTCCATTTGGATACAACTTATTGTTGCTGAAAGTGGCTGAAAACTGATTGTTGCTGAAAACACTGTAGCAAAATAATTTTTAAATGTATAAATAGTATTGTGAGACTCATTTTTAATATTTTTTAATTGTAAGCGGTACATGAACAATACACACACTGTTCATGCACAGTAATTTTTTCTCCAAATAGTCAATAAGTCCGGCTGAAAAAAAAAAAAAAAAAAAAAACACAAAACACAACTCTACAATGAGTGAGAAGAAGTGGTATCCAAACCCTCTCTATGTTCAGCAAAGGCTTCTTCAAAAACCCCATTCAAATGTCGCACATCACTTGGAGCCACTTCGTGAAAAACAGGCAAAATTGTCAGCCCTGTCTTTTTCATGCACTCGATAATTTTTGCAAGTTCAATCAAGTACCAGCTTGATGAAGCATAATCTTTTGATAGAATTACAATAGCAAATCTTGATTCTTCTATTACTTTAAACAGTTCAGACTTAATAGTTGTTCCTTGTTGAAGTTTTTCATCATCTTTAAAGGTATGTATGCCTTTATTCTTTAACGCAGTATATAGATGACCTGTAAAATTATTGCGGGTATCCTCACCTCTAAAATTGAGAAAGACATCTTATGTGTATCCAAAAGTAGAAGAAGATGGAAAAGATGAAGAGGTACTTCCCGTGCCGAACTCCATCAGAAATATATATTGGTAAATCTGGAAACACAATAATGATATGTATCAGAAATATATTCAAACAAATGATGATGAAAAAACAAAAAACACAAAGAAAATAAATTAAGAAAGAAAAGATTTGATGTGAATTTTTTTTTTTTTTTTGGTTAATTTCAAAAAGGAGAAGAGATAAGATCTGCTCGAAAATTGACTCTTACATGTTTAGGAAACTGCAGAAGTTAACTGAATAGCTCAAGAAGTCTCTTCAAAAAACGGAATTCAGTTTCTATATTGTGTCCTGCTAAAAGGAATGAATGGATACTGTTGTTTGTAAGTGAGAGAGGAAAAGGCATTCACACGGCATCTGCTTGAAACCAGATCAACCAGGAATTCAGTTTCTTTTGTGTCTGAGTCTATGGCTGGCTGAATGTTTGTTTATTTTTGAGAAACAGGCTGGCAATGTAATGGTGAAGTGCTGTACAGCTGTACATCATTTCAAATATAATATAAAATTATATAATAATTTTGTTTTTATTTTGTAGATCTTTTGTTTTTAATTTTGGTTAATTTACGGTTTTACCCTCATTTTTAATGTTTTTAGAATAAGGATAAACTAATTAAATTAAGGATATTTTTAGAAATTAAAATGCCAATAACTAACTTTTTGAACCTTTTTAATATGTTGAGATAAAGAATGCTGAGTTTTTTTTTTTTTTTTTGAGAAACTGAATATTGAGTAGTGGTTTGACATTTTTTATATTTTTCATAAAAATGGTATCAAAATTTTTCTAAAATAATCTATTAATAAATACTCTAAAAGCATCAATTAATCAAATAATAGCAAGGAAGTCAATTTCGTACCGTACTGGCCAGTAAACCAGTATAAATACCCTTTGTTTTGTACAAAAAAAAATATTGGCCATACCGGCCGCATATCGGCCATACCAAAGAATATCAATCATTTCGGACGGAAAGTAAAAACCAACCGATACAAAAAGCTTCTTAAAATTAAAATTTAAAAAAAAAAAACACAAAACACAAAACAAAACATAAAAGTACCAAATGGCTCACGTCGCCTACAGGCTCAACATCACTTTGTTAGTTGTCGTTAACATTTAGTTGGTTTTCCTTCGTCTTACTCCTTTAGCTTCATCCATTCACTTCCCTTCTTTTCTTTTTCTTTTTCTTTTTTCTCTTCTTCTTATCTGTTGTTTAGACTACAACTGCACGCCCCTTGGTCCTTTTGTTTTGTGGGGTTCTTGTAGTCTTATTTTGTGTGTACTGACACCATACGGGTAGACATTGATATTTGAGTTGATGAGTATCAGGCACTAGTAGCAAATCAAAGGACCTACTAGCTAGAATTTGAAGTTGTATTTTATTGGTTTATGTCTTGTCTATGGGCTCAGGCCTACTAGCTATAATTTTGAGTTGTATTTTATTGGTTTATGTCTTATCGATGGCTCAGGCTAGCTAATCAGCCTAGTACAGCCCATAGACCCTATTATACTTACATTACTTTTCCTTTAATAAAATGATTCTACTTTTTTGATGTCAAAAAAAAAAAATTTGAAATTTCAATGACATCTTTTATTTCAAATTTTCAACTATTGTCGCTCACTAGTTTTATATTTTTATTAATTAATAGGCTGATATGTGAGCTAGAGATAAACAATAAGTGAAATATTATATGAATATAAATTTAAGTGCTCATAATAAATTATTATTATGCGAACTTTAACTACTAAACATATAAATATGTGCTCTAGAATAGAGATTTTGTGTGTGTATATATATATTAAATATATAAAATAGCGGTAAACTCAAAACGGTACACCGGTATTGACCGGTACCTGAAATATATTGTACCGATGGCCAAACTGGTACAACCTCCAGTACGGAATTGACTTCCTTGATATATATATATATATATATATTCCACGAAATTAAGTTCCAAAATATGGTAGAAAGAGGTGTTTCCTTGACTCTATCACCGAGTGGCAGTCAATATTGTTCTGCTTAATCCCAATTTTATGGCCACATATTTTTCGAGCTAAGGAATGATAAATCCAAATTTTGTTTCATCCAAGGAAAAATAATCTTTTTTTTCAACAATGTTTCATTTGATTCAATAGCATTCCATTAAATATTGATATTTTATAATTGGAGGTTTTGAGATAGCAAGAAATGCTAAAAATCCTAAGTTATAAGTTGTTTTTAGTAGGCAAAAAAATAATTTTAACAGTAAACTCATATTGAAACCTGTAGGGACTCAGTTTGGATTGACCCTGAGTACGAATGGGTTTTCAGCCCAATCAAGCCTAAACAATAAATTTATAGAGAGTGGGTTAAAGGTTTAGGCGCTGGCCGTCAATCACCAAGCATGAACTTTCTTTATAAAAAATACTAAGAGTTTCTTTACAAATGGGGGAATGCTCCTCGGCCTGTGGCCGAGGAGGCCTTTTTGTTTATATAGTCTTCATCTTCCTATCTCCTTCGTCCATCTGTTGATCATCCATTTGCCTCTCTTCTGGTCGTCTGTCCCATCAGAGGCCTTATCAGTACTCAAGTGGTTCACTCTGACCAACGTTGCCCTGCTAAGGGGTTATATCCCCATTAATGCAGCCAGAGGGGTTAGGTGAATGCATTAAGTGCGAATGTGACAGCTTGCTCTGAGCTTATCCCCTCCAAAAATTATCCTTAGAATGTCGAGGACGAACAGGTCCTCGGCGTGGGTCACAAAAGAGGCTCTGTCTAACCTAGCCTTGGCTGGTCAGTCCTCCTCGGCGTTGGCCTTGGGCCTACTATCCGATGGGCCGAGGCTATCAGGCCCACGGGCCCCACAATAGCCCCTCAAAACCCTGCTGCACGTTCCCTCGGACGGGGAGGAGAGGTTATAGCACCAGTTCACATCATGGTGAGTTAGTCTCAGCCCCTTTTCTCATTCAAGATGTCTACGCACCCTAATATCCTAAACACATTCGCGGCACACTGGGTAGGAGACAGGCGAAATGCCTAAGATAATTGAGGGTCACCGGCCTCATAGGATTCTCATCCCTCTTCTACAAAAGCGAATATTGGGATCACAACTTCACCCTCTCTCCTCTTAAGGTACCACTCCCCTTCTTCACAGTACTTCAAACTCACATTATTGGGTATTCCATAGTCGACGATGAATTTGTTCATCATCTCGTCAGACTCAAACAACTTCTTAAACTTACCCATTCCCAAAGATGACTAAAAGTTCTAAGAGAAGAAAAGGAGGAGTAAAATCAAGGAAATTTGAGATCGATAGAAAAAGAAGACTTACAGAAGTATGACGGTACTCTTAGATAGTGTACAAGTCCAACCAGATTCAAATCATACGCGTCAACAATTGTAAGCGCGAAAGTGATGAAATCGAGCGGTTCAAACAAGTACTTATACTCCCCCTTAGGTTCTCCAAATGTAACCGCTTGCTCATAAAAGCAAAAGATCATGCCGTTGAAAGTGGGAAACGTGGTGCCGCCAAAATTTAATGTGGGCACCCATTAAGTCTTGAAACGCTAAAAACGCGCATCGGCAGTCAAAAGCCGCCAGCGTTAGCACAAACTGAAGTGGGCGACTCGTCTAGAGAGCCCGCAGGTATCAAAACCCTCCTCCCCGTCCGAGGGAACGTGCAGCAGGGTTTTGAGGGGCTATTGTGGGGCCCGTGGGCC